>NW_026879991.1:0-28962 GCF_032173495.1 Musca vetustissima
TGACAAAGCCCAGGCCCATCTTGATCAACTTTCATTTCACCTCGCGGTGTCACCAGATAAAGCTACATTCAACACCCGTTGAAATAGTGAGCTTATATCGACGTCTCCGAACCATAGTATGCTAAGTCGACTTAGCATATTTTAGATACTACGGTCCTTAATTTAAATTCACTGAAATTTTGGTAATTATCGGCCAATCCAAACCAAAGTTATAAGCAAAAATTTACTTAGCATGGCACGGACGATTAAAGAAACTTCCATACTTTGAAAGCTTCTACTGAAAAACTCACTTTTCAGACTTAGAATACTATGGTTCGGAGGCGTCGATATGTGCCGTGAGTTCACCCAAAGAACTATAAAAAATGGGTTGCGGCGTCGAGTTGCCCACACTCGGAAAATACCACATACTATTAAAAATCAAAGTAAATGAAAAGCAAACAAACTTTATGTTGACGACCTCCGCAAACGTATACAGGACCACGATCTGCGAATCTGCACTTGAAATGTTCGCACGTTGTAGAGAACAGGTGCAGTTTTCGCTTTGGCGATGTAAAGGGACAGACGTAAATAAATCGAATGATTACGCAATATATTTGGCTATGAATTTAATATTAACAGGAGAATAAAACCCCTCTACTCCATATTCACTCTAGCGAATTGTTATAATCTGTATAAAAGCGAAGTTCTTCTACATCAGTCTTATTTGCGCCCATGCTCCGACGGAAGACAAAGATGAACAGAGCGAAGACATATTTTACGAGCGCCTAGAAACAGCATGTGACCGCTGCCCTAGCCATAACATAGGAGATTTTAATGCAAAAATCGGAATTGAAAATATCATTGGTCAACATTGTAGTTAGAAGTACCAGATTCAAGCATCTCGATATACACAAGGCCGCCTTGCTTTCTCCCTATCAAACAATGAGAAATCAAATTGATCATGTTGTAATAGACGGAAGGCATTCATCCAGTGTTTTAGACGTTCGATCAATCCGAGGAGCAAATATCGATTCGGATCATTACATTGTGGTAGCCAAGGTTCGCACCCATCTTAATGTAATGTAACACGGAAACTCGACGTCGAAAAGCTGTAAAAACAATATGTAGCCGAAGCCTTCTACAATCAACATACCCACCTACTTCATGAAAGCACTCCTTGTCACGATAATAATATAGAAGCAGAATGGTCAAGAATTGACCACTCCTTATAAACTGCAATAGGATGATGTAGGCTCAACCTACAGTAGAGATGAAGAAGGAAACCTGGTGACAGATATAGATAGGGTGTTGTGGATCTGAAAGGAGTATTTTGCAAAGCTTCTGGTATCAAATAGTAGTGATGAATAAGGTACCCTAGGAACAAGAAGAGATGACGGTATAGGTTGTATACTACCTAACCAAGATGCGTTCAGAATATCAATTAATCGCCTGAAGAATAATGAAGCTGCAGGTGCCGATGGGTTACCTGCCGAACTATTTAAGACTGGTGGTCAGATGCTGATCATGAGCATACAACCACTGATTAGTACAAATTTTCTAGTGTCCCGTGCACCAATAAGAGAGACAACACCATATGGGTCAACTATAGACGAATTAGTTTCCTTCCAATCGCATATAAAGTGCTATCCAGCGTGTGAACGACTAAACGACGATACCTCGGTACCGTCATACATGAAAATAAACCATCGGGTCACCTTCAAATTGACTAACTCTGAAAGGTCTACATTATCCCTACATATAAAAAATACGCCTGAATTATATGTTACATTATGTTCCCATAACTACTTTCCCCACAATAATCTTCTCGACACATTATCCTCTCTCAATTCAAGGGAATAGTTTTTTTTTTCAAAATTATAATAAATTATACCTTAGAGTAACTTTAATTACAACGCCCCGCATACAAGCACATCAACACTTTATTTGTGCTGTTGTTCTCTTATTTCTAGCTGATGGCAGCTTTAGTTTACCCCGCATAAAAGTGGTTCTGTACATGCAACTAATGTTACCACATTCACAAGGATGATAGTTTACCCCCTGTATGTATTTATGTCCTTTTTACGTTGAGCTCATACGATTACACTACAAGTGTTTAATGAGCGAATGTGATCATGGACAATGGATATATGTATGTGTGTGCATGTGTGTTTCTTCTATTATTATAGCTGACAAGTGCTATAGAAGGATACGTGGAAATCTATGCTTATACCCGTGTAGTGCATTTAATTAGATTGTTTTTCATAAATCACACCATGTTTGCCTTGGTGTTACATTAAGTGGATTGCATTCCGACTAATTAACTCGGGAAAGATAGATTATGTTGTGTATCATATGTGGTTACCTATATTGTGGTATTAACATATGTGGGTAATGAAATGGAAAAAATTCTAATTAAATGGTGGTTTAAGAAAGAGAAAACTGGACATTTTAAATGTTTTAACTTATACAAGAAATAGTCTACAGAAAATATTGTCCTTGTGGTGGAGATGCTCAACGATGAATCGTATAAAAAATAATCAGGTTATCGTCAAAACTGCTCAGGTTCTTGTAAAATAGTGGAAAAAGTTTCTGGCGGAAAATACAAAGAAGAATCTTTAAAATACCAAAAATCATTTTCTAGCATGAGTAAATATTCAACATCCTCGTCGAGAACGTCTTTCCCCTTGGAATTGCAAACTACAGTCAGCGGTTCAGAAATGAGGCTAGGATATTCAAAATGCCTAAAATGGGGGGGGGGGGGCATTGATATAGAAGTGGTTTAGAATTTTTTACAACAAGTTATTTTATTCTGAAAGAAATTTGGCAAACTTTATAAGTGCGAATAAGTCCACATATTCTAAAATTGCATTTAGTTGTTATCCCCTATGTTATGGACACCAATGTAAATTAGATTTGTATATTGTATGCTCTTTTGATGTACAATGATTTGTTTTCAAGCTTATGATGAACATCATAGCAACAAAATAATTTTTGTAATTTTATTTTATGTACCACGACAATTTATGACAAATCTGTATATTATTTATCAAAGTCCTTAACACAATCGTCCAATAAATCTATCAGAAACCAAATATACAAACTGTGGCCTCATATGCATGTGTGTGGGTATATTAGGGTGTCCCTAAAATTATCCACATTGAGGAAGTACACAATGAAAAAAACCAACTGAATTTTGTTTTACGTCTTCTAGGGAAAGGATTAGAGGCATTGTTCTAAGATTCTCACATTCCTTTAGAATAGACCACACGGATTGTTTAATATAGATCTGACAGATGTAGGATATTTGATAATATCTGAAAGCTATATCTGATCCGACAGATGTAGGATGTTTGATGATATCAGGACGCTATATCTATATATATATATATATATATAGACAGGTATGTTTTTGATGGATTTCATGATTTGTTGAAGGTTTATTCAGATGTGCAAAAAGGGGCGAAATCGGATACGACCTTCACCACTATAGGCATACTCAGAATACTCTGATGCCAACTGAACATATAGGATATATTTGTACATAAGAAATATCTCAGCAACAATAACTCTAAAACATACTTTTGATCAGACTCGAGTGAAAAGGAATATTGGGGCCGAAATATTCTTCGTCCGAATTGGTGATATGTGCAATTGTGGACATTTGAGAACCCATAATGCAAAATCCCTTCGATTGGATAGTGCATTTAGGATATTAGAAATATTTTTTCCCTCCCACAACCAAAAATGTAAGACTTTTATAATACAAAATAAGGAGCATAAGCTTTGGAGCCCCACATTCCAGGAGTCCGAAATTCCAGATTGTGGTCACTTTGATAAAAAAAAACAATCGATTAAAACGTTTCGATTATATTATTCAAAGATTTTTTCTGTCTTGAAGAACTCGGATCGCCAAATTAAAGTAGCTACCGAAAATATGTAAGAACCTTTATGAGGAGCATAAGCTTTAGAGCTCTACATTCCAGGAGTCCGAAATTCCAGATTGTGATCACTTCGATAAAAAAAACAATCGGTTAAAACGTGTAGATTATATTATTCAAAGATTATTTTCTGTCTTCAAGAACTCGGAACGCCAAATTAAAGTAGCTACCGAAAATATATAAGGACCTCTGTCGAACAACACGGAACTCCAGATTTAAGTAACTCTGATGAGAAAATTCACTTCAAACTTTCGAAAATAGTCTGCAAAATCACATTAAAAATCTCGGAATTACGAGTTGTAGCCACGTTGGTTGAAAAATTCTACTAAAATCGTAAACATACCGAAAATGGGACCGGGCCCTTTCATATATTGAACAGGTTTTTAAAATATATTGTTTGCCTTTGAAGAACCAGGATTGTCAATTTACAGTCCTTGAATATGGAAAATTCGACTTATACCCTACAAATACCGAAAGGTGGACCTGTGGAGAAACTTGTATGAAATATTTTATTTTCAGAATTCGAACAACTACCAACATGGGAACCCAAAATATGTAAATAAATCCAATTCGGTTAAAAATCGTGCCAGAAGGCCCCAAAATATTTAATAATATGAATGGTGCGAATATTAACAATTTTTAGTAGGGCGATTTGTTACCATAAACGACTACAAAATAGCAAATTTCAGCGAATTCGGTTGAAAAACGCGATCAAGAACCCCAACATA
Organism: Musca vetustissima; assembly: GCF_032173495.1. NCBI lineage: Eukaryota > Metazoa > Arthropoda > Insecta > Diptera > Muscidae > Musca > Musca vetustissima. Next base: position 4,646 of record NW_026879991.1, read on the forward strand.
TCCAAAATTGGGGGTACCCTTATATGGGGGCTACCCGAAAAAATTTACCTATATTCATAATTTTTTGTGGAGAGATTTGGTACCTATTAAGAACTCAAAATACTAAATTACAGCCAATTCGGTGGAAAAATACGACCAAAACCCTCAAAATACTGAAAATTATGAGGTACTGTAATATGTGGCTACCAGAAAAAGTGGACCTATACTTATACTTTTTTGTGGAGACATTTAGTACCCAATAAGAACCCAATCTACCAAATTGCAGCAAATTCGGATGAAAAGCGCGCTCAAGAACCCCAAAATACCGAAAATTGGGGGGTACCCTTATATGGGGGCTATGCCTAAACGTGGACCGATATATCCCATCTTCGAACTTGACCTGCCAGACGGACGGACAGACGGACGGACATGGCTAGATCGTCTTAGAATTTTACCCTGATCAAGAATATAGAGGGTCGGAAATGAATATTTCGATACTATGGTGGAGGGTATAAAAATTGATGTATTTTAACTAGGGATACTAAATCGACTTTCGACTAATCGATTAATCGACTTTTTGTATTGAAAAATCTAAAAGTCGAAGTCGTCTTTTGATCTTTGAGAAAATCGCAAAGTCGACTTTTCAGGATCGACTCGATTTTCTTCATAAATACTTGGTTAATTATCACAAAGCCAAAATTCCCCAAAAACTACACATTCCAGTAGGCTTATTCTGTAACCTTTAACAACATTCGATATTGTTTAATTTCCTTTTGTTATTGTAAAAACAACAAAACAAACAAACAAATGAAATTGTTGTAAAATAAACAATGTCGAATGTTGCTAAAAAAAAGGCCAACAGAACTTTATTTCATCTGATGACAAAAATTCTTATAAATAATTTAGTCGATTTTGCTTTAGTTGGTAAAAGTCGATAATCGATTTTGGACAGGTTAGACAAAATCGAAAGATCGAAAAAACGACTTTTTAGTAAAAGGCAAAAATCGAAAAGTCTAAAAATCGACTTTTTGGTCTGAGGCAAAAATCGAAAAGTCTAAAAGTCGACTTTTGCGCTCGACTACGTATTCCTAATTTTAACCTTGAAATCCTCATATTTTCCTTGAGGAAGTCTAAGTTATATTTTTTCCCAGACTACATACATCAATGTCAGGATATATACAATATTATGAGCCATCAATTTAAAATAATATTATCGACCAAAAATATTTTTTTGGTTCTTTTATGATTACGGAGAAGCATGGCTTTTTAAAATTAATATGTTTTAGTGTCTCATAAAAACATGGAGTTTTAAAGATTTTTTATGGCTCCACATGAGCATGGATTTTAAAAGAAAGTTTTTGAGGGGATTTTACAGAATCTTGGATTTATATAACCCACACAACTATGTTGTCCAGGGTATTATAGCTTGTGCTCAAGAATTTGTAACGCCGCGAAATATTGATCATCCACCCATCTTTAGTCATATCTCGACTCGCTGAGTCGATCTAGACATGTGTGTCCGTTTGTCCTTCCGTCTGTCCATTATAATTTGTAAACACGATACAGGCTACAGTTATGAACCAATCTTCAAACTTTGCATATAGGACGGGTTCTGGCCAAAGAAGGCCCATATAATTGTTTTTGGTAATGATCCGTTAATATTTAGGAAATGAAATGGACCAAAAAATGTATTTTTGTCTGTTTTTCTGGTCGTTATAGAGGAGGAGTGGTTGACCTTTAAATTGATACCGATCATATTGATGTACGGATTCGAGATTAATACTTAAAATTTACACGGGGTCTATGTGGAGGGTGGAAATGTAGCTCTGATAACCAATAAATCTTATATGAGGTTCTGGTTATAGTCCAGGACGATGCCTACTTTGTTATTCCGGAAAATATGATACGGAAAAGATACCGCAGAGTGCAAATATTGCGAAATATTACACAGGCTCGGAATATAGATCCGCAGAATCATAGAGCTCAGTGGTAGTTGTGTAACGTATCATATGATCGGTTTAAATATGTTTTTTAGGATCCAACAGAAGTGTACATTTTTTAAAAATGTATTTAATATGGTCCCACATTATTTTCAAGACAATTTTTGTAGGATCATTATATAATATCTGTATGTTATTATCCTTTCAGGACACACTATTATTACTAAATGCCCTTAAAACAACGTTATGGTATTCTTTAGAGAATAAAAACAATTCATTGGCAACAGCAGTGGCAGTGGCCGTAGCAGTGCAGTGATAGCAGAAACAAAAAATCAACAAAAATAACAAATTGTTGCAACATCACACAACAGAGCAATTTCCAGAACGTTGACCACAATAACAGATGTTTCGGCAGTATTTTAGTCGGTATGCAATGACAACGAATCAATGTTTATTGCATAACCAGCAATATCAACAACAAAACCGTACCACCTCCCAAAAAACCAAAAAGAAAACAAATCGGAAACAAATGGTAATGGTCGGACGGGCGGGATGGTGGTTATGGTAGGCAAAAACGGCAATAGATGCAACATCAACAATGAGAATTGAATTTATTAATAATATTTGTGGACAATATTTCGGAATGTATGCAGGCAACAGGGATGTAGGGAGGTTGTTGTGGTTGGTTGGTAGCTACCTACAACAGCAACAATGGTCGTCTCTAAGGAAAATATATTGCAACATTTGTTGCGTTTTGCATTTTTCCAGCTAAAGGCTAGTTTTAGGGGCATCAGGAAAAAAGAAAATATTGCTCTTTTTAAGCAAAATAAAAATTCTGCGGCCTTTGAGGTAAGTCGAAGGGCGTGTGGAACGGTACACTTGTGTATAGATTTGAGTAGCTTGAGTTTTTGATGAAATTCAAAAACATTGCTCATACAAAACTGCCTGACTGCCATCGAAATGCCATCCATGGAAAAAAAGGAAGAAGAAGAAAAAAAAATAACAAAAATATGTTAATTTTTCCGGGCTAGAAAATGTTTTGCTATCAATTCGTTACTCCATTGAAAAATGCAACGATGTTGTTATTCTCTCGCTCTCGGTTGTTTGGCTGGTTGCTTCCACCCAGCTGCCTGCCATGAGCCAAAGGAAAATTATTACAATGTCACTGTTTTGATTGATTGATTGTTTTTGTTGTTCTTATGCAAATCATTTATTTGTATTTCAATTTTTGGGGGCACAGTCGGAAAGTTCGCAACATCACAACACATCAGCATATCGTTGTTGCTGTTGCCACTACCGGCATACGGTTTTCTGTCATCATTGAATATTTTCGAATAGAAAACAAATGGGGACAAATGTTATGACATAATTTTGTCGGTGAAATGCAATGGACACCAGCGACAGGCAGCAGCAACAGCAGGAAAATATCAACAAGAGATTTTGCAAACAGAGAAGATGCAAAAATAAACGGAAACAACAAAAGCTGAAAAAATATTATTACTAAAAATGACCATAATTCAAATCAGAAACAAAAGGATGCAAAAAGATCAACAAGGAGTATCTCGGTATTCCTATTTGCCTATGACTGTTCCAGAGGAATGTAATAAAACATTTCTTCCTTGAAATAACAAAATATTTGCATATTTGAATTTTGTTTCTATCAAACGACTTTGGATGGGCGAAGTCAACTAAGATTAAGTCTCAGAGTTCTAGAAAAAATATTTGTTGAATCGAAGTCCCAATGATAAACTCCATTAATATAGGGAAAATCCGATATAAATATAAATATTAGTTTATATTCCACTCAGCTACCATGTATATTTCTTATAATTTCGTGTAAATGATGTGACATAGCATCTTTGGAGGACCATTGAAATGAAATCGAACGAAATTTACTGCGTGAAGTACATAGATATTTGAACTACGTTTAAACAACCCATACACATATTGTTTAAGCTGTTTAAACTCGTTAAATAGTTAACTTTTAATTTATAGTTGTGCTAATAAGGTAATATCGTCTGCATTGGCCGAACCCATTTACTAATAAAACTATCTGTTTTATTTCTATTTCTTTTTTGCTCACGAGTACGTATTGGGCGTACTGGATCTATCGAGAGAATCCAATTGCACTATACCTTCCACCACCCAAGTCCCTATAGTGCGAACTTAACATTTGGTCCTTCGAGCCGGATAATCAGCAACCTATGGATCATTCTGAAAAAATCGAATGTCAATTATGTGTGTGATATCGAGCAAAATATGTACGGGAGCTATATATTAATGAACATATTTGAGCAACCGTGGCATCAACCATTTGGTAATTAATTTCAACACGCTACACAGTGGGAAAAAATACCGATCTAGCGCGCAGAAAATCAAAAAATGAAGATGAAGGAAACTTTAAAACATTAATGCAGTTTTAAAGTAGAGTGTTGAGAGTACTTAAGTCCGTATAAAATAATCCGAATTAATAAGCTAGAACGGAATAACGGTACATTTAAAACAGAAAATTTTTCCAATGTTAAAAATGGCATTTTTTTGCTATAAAATTGCGATGGTCGTGTGCATTCTGTGAATATATTATTATAAAATTTTGTCCATTTTTGATATATAGTATTGGTATTTAATTAAATGGTATAGTTATATAACCCATACGTTATTTTAATTTAGGTGTTTCGGGCTAAATATATGTAAGGCCCGTTTTTTTTTAATTCCTTCAATTAAAATAGGGGTTTAGTATGGAGTGCAGTCGAGTTCAGCTTTGATTTTTGTTTTATTTTTCTTGTGTGTCTGTCTAGAACATCATACTAAATTTTTTCCTGCGACTTCCTGCGATTCTCGGATTTATGACAATTTTTTGAAAAAATGCCAATTTTGTGTAGGAAGCTTTTTTAAGGTTTTGTTCAAATAAAATTAAAAATTTGTGAATTTTTTTGATATAATTCATCAAATATGACTTGGAATAGATCACAGCATAGCAGATAAGAAAAAAAACAAGTTCAAAATGTCCATCCTAAGGTTCAAGAGTACTGGGTGTGAGTATGAAAATGAGGGATTTAAGTAAGCTGCTCCAAACGTTGATTTTAAACTCATGCACTGAATATACATTTATTCCAAATGTCTTTCTAAATGAAAATTAAAATTACAACGAAATCGGTTGTAAGAGTCTTTTAAAATACCGCAGGTAAAGGGTCCACTTTATGAACCATGGAAAAATATCATTGGTGTAACATTCATATATACACTGTTTTACCTATATTTATGATTTTCGTGGAGGTGGAGTTTATGGACTTTTATTATACCTGTTATGGGGTTTCCAATGACTGACATGACTTCGGATGACTTTATGACTTTGTCATGCGAATTTCGTTAGGGTCGGATACAGGTATCAGTTACGAATGAATGCAAAAATACATATTATTTATAGATTTTTCTACCTATGAATGAAAAATCCGCATTTAACAAATGTTCATTCATAGATTTTTCTCATTCAATAAGTGTCAAAGAACGGGATTATACAAGTTATAAACAAGTGAATAGCGATTTATTTTAGTTCTTAAACAAGTGAAGTGGAAAAATTGTCAATTTTGTACAGAGAGCTCTTTGAAGTTTGGATAAAATCTAAACATGGTTCTGATGTAAAAGAATATATATTAAATAGACTTACTGAGGAAATATTTATTCTTTTCGTGGAATTATATTCTTGGTTCTATATGCCTTCAAGCATACACAAAATATTAGTGCATGGAGCTGATATAATCAAATGTGCAGCTTTGCCCATAGGAATGTTGTCTGAAGAAGCCATGGAATCCAGAAATAAGGACTTTCGGAACTACAGGGAACTGTACACCAGAAAAATTAGTCGTGAGGAAACAATGAGGGATCTTTTTAATAGGTTGCTATTTTCTTCTGATCCAAAAATATCATGTTTGTCTCGTAGTACATCTCTTAGCCATCGATATAGTGAGCCACTATCTGAAGAAGTCCTTAAACTACTGGAGGATCCAATGCTACCAACTAATTCAGATCAAAACTCGGATTCTGAATGTGATTAGTATTTAATAAGTAACGCCTAAATTTTGTAAAATATATATAGTTTAATGTTTTAGATATGTAATATTTACAATAATAAAGATATATATAATAACAATAGTGTTTGGCCTTAACCCACTTTTTACCCTCCAAATGTTTCCGAATTTTTAAAAGAAGCTTCCATTCTAGGAGTACTATTAGTTATAACGAAAAATATTGCTTATTATAAAATATTTCAATTGCCTCAAAATAGTAATTTTCACCTAAAAATTTAAGCTTTTTCTAAAAAAAAAATCGGCGCTTAATGGGTTAATAAAAAAAAAATTGCCAAATTTTTTCATAAAATACTTAAAATTGTCCATCTAAATCTATTCTTATCCAAAATATCGATAAACATACAGTAAAACATCTACTTTGATTTTCTGCGCGCTAGATCTGCATTTTTTCCCACTGTGCGCTATGCCTAATGTTGTCTTAATTGGACAAACATTGATAGTATGGTGCTCCATTTTTATGAAATCGGACTAGAATACATATGGGAGCTATATCTAAAGCTGAATCGATATAAACAAAACGTCGTATAAATAAATCAGGACTAAATTCAGTACTCTGTGCAAGTACACCATTAACATAAAGTCGGACTAAAATATATATGCGAGCTATATCTAAATCTGAACCAATTTTCTCCAATACTGTTCGATCTTGAGCCAAATAGCGGACCTGTGCCTGTATAAATCGACTCAGAATGTGATTCAATACATATTCTCAAAAGAAACCATGTGTCTATTTCGTTTCCTTTTGCCTGTTACAAACATATGCACAAAGACATAATAGCCAGTACCACAGTGCGGTCAATGGTATAAAAATCAAACCTGTCAAATTTCTGAACTAGGGAGTATCACTTTTTATATGGGGGATATGATGAAGTACTAACTGGCATTGACAATCTTCTGTAATTTTTTTCACTCCATAAGATCGCTTAATTGAAAATTACAACCACTTCGATGGGGGAAATTGGACATCAATCGTAATCATTCTGCCCAAATATTTATTCTCCTCCAAGAACAGTGAATGCGAAATTAACCCAATTCAGTGGAAAAATGCGGCTGAAAATATATTTTTCATACTTCAAGAACCCGGAATGACAAATTGCAGCTATTGGGGTGGGACCTTTTTCAGGACTTTATCAAAAAGTTTAGGCAAGGTTGTTTTCTAACCTCCAAGAACCTGTAGTGCCACCCACAAGGAAAAAGCGGCTAAAAGCCTTAAATCAACGAAAATTAGACAAAGTCATTATAAGGGGCTACGTTACACGTCCACCTTTACTAATAATTTTCTGCAAAAATATTTTTCCCTCTCCAATAGCGAAAATAGGGCGGGTCCGTGATATGGGGATGTGTCACAACATGAACCTACATTCATAATTTTCTGCATAGATGTATGCCAGACTCTAAAAAACCAAAAGTGATAAAGTACATGCATTGCGGATAAAACTTTCTAAATGCTGAAAATGGGCGGGACCTATAAACGAGGTCTGTAAATAGGTCCCTTAATAATTTTTTGCAAACTAAACACTTCCAAATACCGTGAATAGGGCGGTACATCCATATGTGAGCTATTCGAAAAAGTGGACCGGTATATTCCATTTGCAATACCAAACATCCAAGGAGCTGTAGCAATGTTTGTGAAAAATGTCGAAGCCCTATCTTTAAAAACATATACCGTGGTTTTGAGAGACAGGTAAACGGAAATGTCTAAGTCGACATAGAATTTTATTCTGATCAGGAACATATATATCAAATGGGGTCTCCGACGAATATTTCGAGATATGGCAAGCGACATGACAAATTTAAAGATAACTAAAACACTCCACTTTAGGGCGGAGGGTATAGATATTTCTTAAGTCGATTGGAAATCGTGTCAAAAATCGGAATAATACCGAAGATGGCAGGTAGCACTTGGTAAGAGAATTTTGGCTGATATCTATTATTAGTGCTACGCCTAAATGTGGGCCAATGTGTTGAGTAGGTCGAATTGCAGAAAATTTGTGTTCGACCATTTGCTGTTGTTGATCTTTTTCTACGAGCAGGATATTTAGGAGAAAGCTTCTCAATACAACAAATTGGACGAGACATTTAATATTACATACATGTGCCAAAATATAGAACTATTTTGAAAAATATTTTTGAGATGTTTGTTCGCCATTTACAGTCATTTCTAGTCGCAAGTCGGTAGCCCATGAAATTGTACCAATTCAACAAATTTTGTACAAATTCAACAAAGAAAGCTCTTTGCTCTATAATTTACAACTAATAGGACGAAATAAATATATGTATATGGGAGCTCTATCTAAATTTTTACCGATATTCACAGATTGGAAAATTCGAATTGGTTGCCGCCAAGAACATAGATTCCCAAGTTAAAGGTTCTTCATTGGAAATGAGCCATGAATATAGAGGAATAATAGATGGATCTCTAGAGTTCTCTAGGAATATTATATAAATTTCCCTTTTGCAGAATATAATCTTTCATACAAAAACATTTTATGTAGGATGCCTTCCAACACTCAGTTTGGTTCATAGAAAATACTTATTTCAAAACATGAACAGTTCTTCCAGCTCTACTGAAAATGGCCTATATCAAGCACTTATTTCACATATCATTTGCCTAACTAAAATATTAAAATCTGAATCTATTGGTGTGGGCAGCAGATATTTCTTATTTAAAATTTTCAATGGATGCTAAAATTTGCGTCAGACAAGTTTCCAAATTTTACTTTTAAATTTAATTTATTTTAATATTTATGTCCAATTCAAAATTATGTTTAAAACTATTTAGAAATTATTTCTCAGAACAAATTCAATTTGGTCATAAAACTTTATAAAATATTTTATTTCAAATCTTCGTTCATAAATAAACTTTTTGCATTTACACATTTCAATTTTTAAGACACATCGCCACATGTGTTGCTGTGATTTAATCTCTTTTCCATTCGAAAATATAGCAATTAAATATTCAATTTTATTGGAAACACTTGAACCGTACAAATTAATGTGAGAGAGAAGGGCGAAAAAAAAAAAATTCCCCAAAAACAGCAACAATAACGCAATACATAATGAGACATAAAACTTATTATCAGAAAAGAAAACACAACAACTTTCGTAAGACCTGTTGTAAATCTTCTACTTGAAACAATTTTTGTTTTTTTTTTCGATTCGTTTGGTATTGATTATTATTTCCGTTTGGTATGACTTTATAATCATCAGCATCACTTTTAGTTTTTTGGGAAGATTTCGTAAAACGAGCATTTTGTATTTATTTAAATGGGTATATAAATATTGTTGTGGCTGGTCTGGTCTGATCTGTCCTCCATATAAGTAACATTGAGAGTTTGTTCAATCTCCGGCCATGGTCAGATTTACACATGGTAGAGTGTTGTTTGGCTGTCCCAAATGACTGAGTGAGTGTGTGTGCGTGGAAGTGATAAGAAATGACACCATTAAGACAAAAATTGGAAGATGCAGCAGAAGCTTAAAGATTTTTAACATTTTTCATTTTCAATTTTGTAATAATAATGATGGTGATTGTATGGTTGTATGTAGAATATTTTATTGTTTGGGGCTTTGGTATGCTCCATTGAATTCACTTGATTCATAAATTGAAAATATATATGAGATTTGAAGTGTTTAGGAAATACCCTACACATCTAATGTATTTTCTGATTGTGGGTTTAAAAAAAGAATCATGGGCTATATATAACCGTGGATTTTTTATACCCTTCACCACACTGTGGGACAGGGTATTATGTCTTTGTGCACATGTTTGTAACAGGCAAAAATAATCGAGATAGACCCATGGTTCCATTTGAGAATATGCATAAATGACTTTCTGAGTCGATTTATGCATGTCCGTCTGTCCGTCCGTCTGTCTGTCCGTCTGTCCGTCCATGTATTTTTGTTAACAAAGTACAGGTCGCATTTATGATCCGATTTGGATGAAATTTGGCACAGGTCACTTAATTGGCCCAAGGACGAACCCCATTGAAATTGGATAAAATCGGACCACGTTTAGGCATAGCTCCCATATAAGGGTACCCCCAAATTTTCGGTATTTTGAGGTTCTTGAGCGCGTTTCTTAACTGAATTCGCTGAAATTTGGTACTTTGAGTTCTGATTGGGTACCAAATCTCCCTACCAAAAATTATTAATAAAGGTCAATTTTTTCGGAGAGCCCCCATATAAGGGTACCCCCAAAATTTCGGTATTTTGAGGTTCATGAGCGCGTTTTTAACTGAATTCGCTGAAATTTAGTACTTAGAGTTCTTATTGGGTAGCAAATTACTCCACCAAAAATTATAAATAAAGGTCCATTTTTTTCGGATAGCCCCAATATAAGGGTACCTCCACATTTTCGGTATATTGGGGGTTTTGATCGCACTTTTCGACCGAATTTGCTGAAATTTGGTACATTGAGTTCTTATTGGGTAGCAAATCTCCCTACCGAAAATTATAAATAAAGGTCCATTTTTTCGGACAGCTCCCATATAAGGGTACCTTCAATTTTCGGTTTTTTCGGGTTCTTGGGCTCGTTTTATAACTGATTTCTCTGAAATTTTGTACATTGGGTTCTTATTGGGTACCAAATTACTCCACTAAAAATTATAAATATAAGTCCAGTTTTTCTGGTAGTCCACATAATGGTACCCCCAAATTTTTGGTATTTTGGGGGTTATGATCGTCTTTTTTCGACCGAATTGACTGTAATTTAGTACGTCGAGTTCATATAAGGTAGCAAATCTCTCCACTATAAATTATAAATATTGGTCAATTTTTTCTGGTAGCCCCCATATAAAGGTACCCCCCAATTTTCGGTATTTTGAGGTTCTTGAACCAAATTCTTTTTATACCCTTCAGCACTCTGTGGTACAGGGTATTATGTCTTTGTGCATATGTTTGTAACATGCAAAAGGAACCGAGATAGACACATGGTTCCTTTTGATGTGTGTTAAGTTTCCTGAAATCGGTTCAGATTTAGATATACTTATGTATCTGACAAAATGAAAAATTTAGTATCGGTTGCAGAATGACGTGTTTATGGTTCCAATTTCATTTTACTGGTCCTTTAAAAATGCGACGGCTGTTAGGATTCATCTGTTGAATATACTCAAAGTGGTGAAGGGTATCATATAGTCGGCTCCGTCCGACTTTACTACGTTCCTTACTGGTTTAAATATTTTTTATGGCCTATATATAAGCGTGGATCTTTACACCATTCACCACACTGTGGTACAGAGTATTATGTCTTTGTGAATATGTTTGTAACAGGCAAAAGGAAACGAGATTGACCAATGGTTCCTTTGCATAGAATCACTTTCTGAGTCGATTTATGCATGTCCTTCCGTATTAAATTGTAAATAAAGTACAGGTCGCATTTGTGATCCGAAATGGATGAAATTTGGCACAGTTTATTTGTTTGGCCCAAGGACGAACTCTATTGAAATTGGGAAAAATCGGTTCAGATTTAGATATAGCTTCGATATATATTTTCGTTCGACTGGTCCCTATATATGTTTTGCACGAAATTTGACAACGCGTACTGAATTGAATCTGGAGTGATATGTGATAAGTTTCGTGAAAATTGGTTCACATTAAGATATAGCTCCCATATATATTTTCGTCCGATTTTATGTAAATGGTGCACAAAAGTCCCTATATATTTTTCTACTTACACGAAATTTAGCTCAGAGTACTGAATTGAGTCGAAAATGACATGTGCTAAGTTTCTTGAAAATCGCTTCAGATTTCGAAATAGCTCTCATATATATTTTCGTCCGATTCTAGGTATACGGTGTACAAAAGTCCCTATATATCTTTCGATTTGCACAAAATTTAGCATAGCACACTTAATTGAGTCTGCAATGATGTCTGCTAAGCTTCGTGAAAATCGTTTAAGATTTAGATATTGCTCCCATTTTCGTTCGATTTTTACTGAACTTCTAAGTTTCGTGGAAATCGATTTACATAAATTTGTCAAATTGTACGCAAACGACTTTAAACTTCCCCGAATGAAATGTAATTTTTCATAGGTTCCAGAAAGGCATAAAATTGACATATTCAAGTTCGTTGAATTTCATGTCAATATTCATTCGAAAAGGCGGAGTCTGTTAGAAGATATATGTAGAATATGCCCATTGTAGTGAAGAGTAACATATAGTCGCCGCAGTCCGACTTTTCTACTTTCCTTACTGGTTATATTTTGGATTTTCTTTGAGTGGAAAATCTCCCCATCAAAAAAAAAATATCAATATTGGTCGAATTTTCCTGGTAGCCCCATTATTCAGTATTTTGAAAATTCATATAAGGAATATAGTACCTGCAGTGCAGTGTATATTTAAATCGTCATCACTAGCCTCTTAACCCTTTCCAACAATTTCTCACTCTATATCTGTCCGTCCCCCAAAAGTAGCTTTGTGCTACTTACGACGTACCATATTTGCTTTCGGATTCATCATGAGACTGCCATACAACATCAGTCTGTTGGCCAGTTTTCGGCTTCCTCATCGTCATCATTGCCATTGTCTTAAGTATGTGGAGTGGAGTGCAGTAGAGTAGAGCGTGTGTGAAATGTGTTTGAGACAATCTTAAAATTTATGATTTGAAAGTGTTACAAGTGTCAACGTAATCAACACTTTGTCTTCGTCGTGGTCGTCTTCTACTTCTGTTCGGTCTGGTGGTAATGAGGATGGGTACAAGCACGACGACGACAATAATGATGATGATGCTGAGAGGCCAACAAATATACAAATCAAAAGCATCTGTGTCTTTTCCATATGAATATTGTTTGGAAATTGAAAAGAAGTGTAGAAGATGTATTACTAATAAACATTTGACCAATTTGTAAAGTTTTAATAAGGCTTTGCTCAATCTAATTTGTTATCGGTCTTGGAGATGGAAGTCTGCCATGTATATTTCACTTTGCAAGTTGGTATTGTTTGTCATTTGGAATCTGGTTAAAATTCTGCAATGTGTTATAAAATCTGCTGTAGAATATTACTCTGGTTTTGTCAGATTTATGATTTTTCGTCGTGGCCCATAAATTTTGAAAATGAGGAACTTGATTTAATGTTATGCCAAAAGATGGATAGGCTGTCGAGATATTTGCTTGACAATATAACATTTACGGGAGTGTGTTAATAATATTTGGTGATGATATATATGGGCATTAGGGTGTCCCGAAAAAGCATTATTGAGTTATATACCCATTGTTTTTTTTTTTTAATTTATCAAAAATCCAGAGTTCTATTTTCTTATTGTTTTAAATGATCAACAAATTTCGGATGGGTTTCACAACTATATATATATAGGAATTGCCACAAATAGAGGGAGGATCCAATAGGAGTAGTATTTTTTCAAGAGCTGTATAACAGCGTGAATTCTTCAAAGTTTTTTAAGGCTATGCCTATGCGTGGATTTATTACAAATATTACTCAAGGGCTTTATAAGCACTTTAAAAGGTGCTTTTCCTAATCAAGGATCTTTCAAATATATTTTTTCAAGGGCAAATTTAATATTTTTCAAGGAGCATACTTAAGCGTGGATTTGCAATATATAAGCATCGATTTTTAAAAAAAAGGGTTTCAAAGGCCATACAATCCCTAAGCGAGGATTTTTAAAAAAGGGATATTCTTAAGCAGAGATTTTTTTTAAATATGTTTTCAAGTGCTATACATAAGCGTGGAAAAAAATATTTTTTTTTTCAAGTGCTAAATAAAAGCTTGGATTCGTTAAAATATATTTTAACGTGGAATCTTTAAAAAAGTATTTCAGGGATTAAAAAAAATTAGGACCATATATAAGCATGGACTTCGTCACACCTATAAAGACTATGTTGACTTCAGCTCGTGCATAGAGACTACTTTCAGATCGTTTATAGATACTCGCTTTAGCTCATCTATAAAGATTACCAACATTAAGCTGTCCTACAAAGAGTCTCACATCTTTCAGCTCATATATAAAGACTCCATTCGGTTCGAGTATGAAAGACTCCCTACAACTCGGCTAGACCGACTCTCTTCCCTTCAGCACTAAACGACTCACATCAGCTCGTTTAGAAGGCTATAAATGTCTGCCTGGCATTCGTTCGTATATAAAAACTCCATGCAGATCGGTTATCATAGATTCCCGTCGTCTGACTTCATTTGGCTAGTCTATAGATACTCCTTTCAGATCATCTATAGAGACTCTCTCCTTAGCTCATCTATCTGCCAGTCTACAGAGACTCCCACCAGCTCGTCTATAAAATTCCCTTCAACTCGTCTTAAAGATTTCTTTGGGGTCATCTATCTCTGTAAAAACATCCTACACACGTCTATGAACAACTCCCTGGTCTTAAACTCTAAGTATCAAAAACTCCACTGGACTTTCAAAAAAATAAAAAATATCGAGGTCTTCGCCACACCTATAAAGACTACGTTGACTTCAGCTCGTGTATAAACACTACTTTTAGCTCGTTTATAGAAATTCGCTTCAGCCCTTCTATAAAGATTACCTACATTAAGCTCATCTACAAATAGTTCCATCCCATTACCTCGTCTAGAAGGCTATAAATGTCTGCCATTCAGATCGGTTATCATAGATTCCCTTAGTCTGAGCTTATCCTCATCTTGCTTGTTAATGGAACATGCCTTGGTTTTTGCTTGCCTATTAATACTCCTCGATCTTCAGTGTATTTATAAGAACATCCTCGAAAACTCTTCAAAGAAACCCAGTAAGGAACGTAGTAAAGTTGGACGGGGCCGACTATATGATACCCTTCACCACTTTGCGTATATTCAACATATCGAATGAAATTAAACATTTAATTCTGGAACCTATACTAAATTTTGGTCAGATATAGAGTTGCTTCTTACAAAGGGACAAAATTATGTAAATAAATTTAAAGGAAAAAGATTCCATCGAAACTTGTCACATGTTAGGTTACACTTATTTCTGTATGTTTTGTGTACTCGGCCACATTTTGAGTTCTCCATTTATATATAAATCCAAATTTCGTGCAAATCGAAGGATATATAGGGACTTTGGTGCACCATTTACATAAAATCGGACGGAAATATATATGGGAGCTATATCTAAATCTGAACCGATTTTAACGAAATTAAACACACATCGTTCTAGACTTAATTCAGTACGCTGTGCCAAATTTCGTGCAAATCAAGGTATATATAGGGACTTTGGTGCACTTTTTACCTAAAATCAGACGAAAATATGTATAAGAGCTATATCTAAATCTGAGCCGATTTTCACGAAATTTAACACACATCGTTCTAGATTTAATTCAGTACCATGGGCCAAATTTCGTGCAAATCGAATGATAATATTTATAGGGACTTGGGTGCTTACCTCATATCGGACGAAAATATATAGGAGCTATATCTAATCTGAACCGATTTTTCCCAATTTCAATAGGGTTCGTGCTTGGGCCAAATAAGTGACTTACGCCAAATTTTATCCAATTATCCATAAATGCGACCTGTACTTTGTTTACAATTTAACATGGACAGACAGGCAGACGGACGGACTATGCATATTCTCAAAAGGAACCATGTATCTATCTCGATTATTTTTGCCTGTTACAAACATATGCACAAAGACATAATACCCTGTACCACAATGTGGTGAAGGGTATAATCACCATAAATATAGCAATGTTGAAGAATGTGCTTACAAAGGTCCTATATAAAGGTCCTGCACGATTTGCGGATCATTTTCCAACTGGATCGGCCGTAATTTGGCCTTCTAAATTCTTTGAGGGTGGAAAATATCTTTGCAGAAAAACCTCGATGTAGGTATTTATGTTTTTAAATAGCCCCACATAAAGACCCCGTCACATTTTCGGAACTGCATTTTGCTATTCCGGGATTTCTATCTGTATAGAATTTCATAATACGCAGTTTGTTTATAATAAGCTCGTTTTTAAAGACTTCCTGATTTTTTTGAAACATCAGATTTCTTGGGACAGCCTATTGAAAATATTTTATTGTGGACAGAATTTAGAACTATTCGTCAAACAAGAATTTCCATTATTTCCTCAATAATTGCCACATCATCCGAAACACTTTTTCACTCAAAACTCTATTAGCGTTTTAATAACAATATTGCCATCATGAGGAAATTAAAGAGGTGTTAATTATAATTTTCCACATTTATTGCCCATTAACCTCAAAAGAAACATAAACAAAATGAATACAGCCTCCTTTGGAACGTATTCGGCAAACAGTGCAAATTTGCAATTCCCATTCATATTTAGTGTTCTGCCACTCATAAACGGGAACTATTGTGTGTCTAGAACAACACATTTCCAAGCAATTTCATTTCATTTTTGGCCAAAAAGACATTTAACAGAATTCTTCTATCATATTTTACCCAAGAAATTTCAATTACATTTTAAGCGTTTTTCAAGCGTCTAAATTTTATTTCGCCAAAAGATGAACTGCTGTTGTTGCGGCTGCTGCTAATGACCGCAGGTTTTGCACAAAAGACCAGAAAAGCTATTACAGTTAAATGTCTGGTCAGCCAATCAGCTACAGATATAGGCAGTAGACCAAAGTACTACGGCAAACTGCATAAAATGCGTTTTCTATTGCAGTTTCTGCCCCTTAAGCCAAAAGAGTGTGAAATTTTAAAAGCCATCGTAACCATTAGAAGTAGGGGGAATATTCTTATGGCATTAAAAGAAACCCCAATGACAACAAGAACAGCAACAACAACGTCGTCGTCCAGTAAGAAGAACCAACTAACAAACACCTTAAGGCCATCATTTTAAACACATAACTTATACGTAAGCCACCCACCTGTTACTAATAGCAGAACTGGGTAGGGGGGTGTTAGTGTGTAAGTAACATGGCTTGAGATTGCCGTTCTATAGGTGAGGACAAGTTGAAAGATAGACAGAGAGAGAAAGAAAGCAGCTGGTGGGTTCGGGGGGTATTTGTGTACGCCGATATGGCTAATAAAGCATATATCTATGTTTACCGTCCAAAGCTAATGGAACGGTGGGAAACGATATGCAAAGGAAGATTTTAATGCGTGGTAGTTTTGAAATATGTAAATGCATTTAAAACATAGATTTAAGAGTATATGGTGGTTGAACAGTGGCGTGGGTGAAAATGGGAGTTTTACGAAACGACGAGCAGACATGGCATTCATATAAAAGGTAGAAGTGATTTCTTCGAGAAGATTACTATGTCTTCTAACAGGTAAATAAGACGTACTTTTATTGAAGTCCAATATATCTTACAGAAGACAAGATTTTTTCCAATAGAATATCAGATGGCGTTCTTGCAGAAACCCCAGAGGTCCTCTCCTTGTTGGAGTTCAAGTTAAATGAAGACAATCTTTATAGACGTAGTGAGTGACCTCTTCAGTGACCTCTTTAAAGACTATCTAGACGAGCCGAAGTGATTCTATATAGATTGAGCTCTATATAAACAAGCTGATGGGAGATTCTATATAAGCATAGAGCAAGGAAGTTTCTAATGACAGAGTAAGAGTTATTCATATTGAAGTCAAAGAAACTTTCATACGAAAGACCATAAGAATATTTATTTTCCATTAGGAGGTCCAAAGTTCTCCTTATAAAAGACTAAGAAGGTCTTCCCAAGAACACAGTACGGCATTTTTTAAGTAAATCTTAAGATTATCTTATAGATATATATAAGCCCTTGAAAAAAGCTCTTATAGAAAATCAAAAAACTTCCAGACAACTTCCTTACTTCCATAGAACATAATATGGTCCTTTCTTATAGAAGGCCTTCTATATAAGCCATTGAAAAATCGTTAAGGTAGAACTATGGGGATTATGTCTTTGTAAATTATCTGCTAGTAGGTGGGTAATGCTCTGAGAACATTGTCAACAGGAAGTAAAGCCGGAAATTAGTGTGGAAACTATGTATAAACGTAGAGTTGTATAAAGAAATGAACAGAGCTGCTTCTCACTCTCCATGAACCTAGAATGCTGATATTTTTGCATCAAAAATTTTATTATGAATTACGTGAACTGTACCAAAACTTGGAACTACATATAAGAAGTTTACAAAAATATTTTTACACCTCAAAAAATGTGTATAGCAATCGGACAAACTTTGGGTCTTTAGTGCACAATTTACATAAAATTGGAAGAAAATATATATAGGAGCTATGTCTAAATCTGAACCGAAACTTTGCACACATCACTCTAAACTTAATTCAGTACACTACGCCAATTTTTGTGCACATCGAAAGATATATAGGAACTTTGGTACATCGGATCATAAATGCGTCCTGTACTTTGTTCACAAAAATGCATGGACGGACAGACGGACATGCGTAAATCGACTCAGAAAGTCATTCTATGCATATTCTCAAATGGAACAATGTGTCTATCTCGTTTCCTTTTGCCTGTTACAAACATATACACAAAGACATAATACCCTGTACCACAGTGTGGCGAAGGGTATAAAAATCAAAGTCTGTTTTACTTCACTTGAGAAATATTTTAAAAAAATCCACGCCTGTTTTACGTAACTTTTAGATGCTTTTAGAAATCCGAGTCTATGTACAGCCCTTGAAATTGGTTTATAATCCAGGCCTGCCTTAAAAAAAAAAAAAAAAAAAAAAAAACTCGGCCTTATTTATAGATTTCGAAAAAATATTTTTAAAAATCAGAGCCTTTGTACAGCCCTTAAAAACATTTTTATGAAGATCCAAACGCACGAACAACGAACAACGCACCTGTCTTTCTTCCTTCTGAACTGTATTATGTTTTTCTTTTTTTCGCCAAACACACATAAAACCAATTATTCACGCACACAGCCATACACACTCACACACACACCACAGCACTTGCTCATAAGTTAAACAGAAGGTTAACCATAAATAGGATTAGAAAGTACGCATTTGGTTTGTTGATGGTGTTTGTTGGCCGGAATATTTATCCAAGTTTAACGTTCATATGGAAATGGAAAATCGGTTAAGCCGATGAAGATGCAGATGATGTTAAAGCTTTTGGCTACTTCTGCTCTGCTGCTGCAGTAAGTACGGCAGCAGCATCGACAGCTTCTGAAAGATGCTGGCGGTGTTGTTTTAGTGCAACCGCAGCAACACAAAGATGGTGTTGAGATATGGTTATTATTAAGAATTTTTATGTGAATATTTTCTTAGTGGCTTATCCGCACCATTTGGAACCAAGCCAATATTTGTGCAATATTGCCTAGTACACAGTTATTGTCGGCAAGTCAGCCAGTCAACCAACCAGCAAGCCACCATCCACCAAACATTCTCTCGTTTTCTACCCCAACATGGTCATAAACTAAACATTGATTTTAACCAACGAATCAATGTTCTAAGTTGTTGTAATAAATATTTATGGTCTTGTAGAAAGCTGCAAAAAGCAAGTAAGCCAACAAGCAACCAGGCAATAGAATAGAACTGAAATTGCACTCAAGCGTATTGAATGCCGGCAACAGATTTCAATCTTATGATGGATGCAAACATGACTTAAAATCACTAAAATGTAATTATTTGTCCATTAATTTATGATCAAATTAATATATAAAGAGAATCGAACAGACAATAACTATTCAATGATTTTTACTTTGGTCCCGATTAAATCGACCTCAAGGATCAGCATTTATTTATCAGATAAACTTCTCTTTAAGCAAATGGGGTGGATATTTTTTTGTTAATTCTTATTGTAAGGAATTATAGTTTACAAAGGCATAATTATTTGTTATATTATATTAAGAGGGAAAAAATAAACTATTTAAATGCGGTGTATGATGGTGTATGAGGACAGATAGGCATCGAAGAATGTGTTGATAATAATGTGTCAATATTATACCTCTTTGCCATAATGTGGAAGTGTATATAAAATATGTCATTTGAACACCTCGAAATATTCGTTGGAGACCTTTAACATTTTATGCCGATGTAGCCATGTCCTTCTGTTGAAATCACGATAGAGCTCGTAATATTGAAGATAGCGCTTTGGAATTTTGGACGTACATTTCTATTATTTTGTAGGATGTTTGGTATTGGTTCATATATCAGTACCCACATATTAGGTACCCACACATTAGGCATTTTGGTATAATTATACCCTCCATCATATTGTGGAGAGTATATTAAATTTGTCATTCCCTTTTGCAATACCTCGAAATTTTCATCGGAGAGTGAATATTTTCTTGATCAGAATAAAATTCTGTGTCGATTTATGCATGTCAGTTCGTTTGGTTGTTGAAATCACCACAGAGCTTGCAATATAGGGCTTTGAAAATTTGTACATACTTTGCAATGACTCCTAGTATTTATACCCTTCACCACACAGTAGTACAGAGTATTATGCATTTATGCATATGTTTGTAACAGGCAAAAGGAAACGAGATAGACATATGGTTCCTTTTGAGAATATGCATAGAATCACTTTGTAAGTCGATTTATACATGTCCGTCCGTCTATCTTTCGATGTTAAATTGTAAAGGTCGCATTTATTATCCGATTTAGATGAAATTTGGTACAGCTCACTTATTTGGCCCAAGGACGAACCTTATTGAAATTGGGAAAAATCGGTTCAGATTTAGATATAGCTCTGCATCAATTTCCCTATATACCTTACGATTTCCACGAAATTTGGCACAGCGTAATAAATTAAGCCTAGATAGATGTGTGCAAAATTTTGTGAAAATCGGTTCAGATTTAGATATAGCTTCCATATATATTTTCGTCCGATTTAAGGTAAATGGTGCACCAATGTCCCTAAATATCTTTCGATTTGCACGAAATTTGGCGCTGCGAAATGAATAAGGCCTAGAATAATGTGTGCTAAGTTTCGTGACAAACGGTTCAGATTTAGATATAGCTCCCATATATATCTTCGTCCGATTTAAGGTAAATGGTGCACCAATGTCCCTAAATATCTTTCGATTTGCACGACATTTTTCACAGCATAATGATTTAAGCCTAGAATGATGTGTTCTAAGTTTCGTGAAAATCGGTCCAGATTTAGATATAGCTCCCATATGTAGTTTCGTCCGATTTAATGTAAATGGTGTACCAAAGTCCACATATATCTTTCGTACTGAACTTAGTGTAACCTTGAAGTTAGATATAAGTGCTGCATTAAACTCTCCAGGTGGGTCCGATTGGCAAAAAATTGTGAACAACTTATTGAAGTTATTATAAGATAAACTTATAAACTTTCGTCCGATTTTAAGTAAAAGTTGCACCAAAGACCCAGATGCCGATTGATACAACATTTTGCACAGCGTACTGACATTTACATAACCTAGCATGTGAAACATTTTATTGAAATCGGTTCAAATTTCGATAGAGCTACCATACATATTTTCTCTCGATTTTAAGTAAATGATTCACCAAGATCTGAAAATGTGGCCTATATGCTGTGACAAGTTTCGATGAAATCGGCATAGATTTTGATATAGCTTTTATAAATATTAGGACCAATTTTTGATATAGCCACGAATTTTCTAATCGCACAATGTTGTCTTAATCGGATCGATATTGACAGTATGGTGCTCCATTTACATAAAATCGGACGAAACTATACATGGGACCTATATCTAAATCTGAACCGATTTCAACAAATCTTAGCATATATATATATATATATATATATATAGGGCCAATTCAGTACTCTGTGTAAAGTTTTGTCTCAATCGGACCAATATTGGCAGTATGGTTCTCCGTTTACATAAAATCGGACAAACTATATGTCGGAGCTATTTCTTTTCTCCAATTTTAATAAAGTTCGTCCTTGGGCCAAATAAGTGACATGTGCCAAATTTCATCCAATTCGGATCATGAATGCGATTTGTCCTTTGTTCACAAAAATACATGGACGGAGGGACGGACGGACGGACAGACGAACAGACGAACATGCATAAATTGACTCATATTCTCATAATCTCAAAAGGAACCATGGGTCTATCTCAATTCCTTTTGCCTTTTACAAACATATGCACATAGACATAATACCCTGTACCGAAATACCCGAAATATAACCCGATAGACTGAACCTCAAGCAAAATGTCTTTATCATCAGCGTTACAATTCTGCCATCAAGTGTGGCAGAATTGTCAGGGTCCATTTAACACGCTATTCATCAAAATATGCATGCCTATTCTTTGGCTAGATTCCCTTCCGCATGTAAAAGTTCGTATTGTTCGAGTCATAATTAATCGACTCATATAGTCGGGATATGACGATCGGTATACTAAGGGCGTTACATATTCTTTGGGTCGCAAAAGGGTATAATTATCAATATTGAATAAAGTTTCAGGGAAGGCCCCATGTAACGGAATCTCTGTATATTGTGCAGATACTTTCTTCAAACAAATTTGAACTAACTTGATATTTGGGTGTCATATCTTTCTACTAAAATACCGTACCGCTTAATTTTCGACATTTTTAATGCATTAACCAATTTTTCCACCATAGAATCTGAAAAGCTGAAACGAAAATCTTACCCGTCCATCGGCAAATCAAATTTTGTTATGGAACACCCCTATGAAAAGGCTTCCCCAGCCTATGCATATCAGAAGAGATATTCATGATATAGAAAGAGAGAGAGAGAGAGGCCCAAACATACTATAGTAAATCTGTAGATCAGCATACAAGCTTGAATAGCCCATGTAGAAGAACAACACCGTATAAATGTAAAATCCGCCATACTGGCTAGCATCTGCCAATTTAGCTTACCTTTGGAGCCAT
The DNA here is from genome assembly GCF_032173495.1 of Musca vetustissima. Classification (NCBI taxonomy): domain Eukaryota; kingdom Metazoa; phylum Arthropoda; class Insecta; order Diptera; family Muscidae; genus Musca; species Musca vetustissima. The sequence goes on from NW_026879991.1 coordinate 27,360, forward strand.
ATTTAAGGTATATGGATACGGTACTACTCATCGAGAGTAGTTGTCCGCTAATCCTAGGGCTAGACACGAACGCAACCTCCTCGCTGTGGTTCCCCAAGATGACCATGTCAACATCTGTTTATCGGAATCGCATCCGAGGAAAAGCGCTTAGTGAATGGGCGTTAGCGACGGTCGAGATAATAAATGAGCCCTCGGATCTCTATACCTTTGATGGTCCCTCCGGGGTGAGTGATATAGACCTATTCACACAGGTCGCATTTATAACCCGAAATGGATAAAATTTGGCACAGCTCATTTATTTGGTCCAGGGACAAATCCTATTGAAATTGGGAAAAATCGGTTCAGATTTAGATATAGCTCCCATATTTATTTTCGTCCGATTTTATGTAAATGGTACACCAAAGTCCCTATATACAGCGTACTGAATTAAGTATTGAATGGTGTGTTAAGTTTCCCGAAAATCGGTTCAGATTTAGATATAGCTTCCATATTTTATATTTTACGATTTGATGTAAATGGTTTTTTCTATCGTCCTTAAACTATGCTACGTCTGTTACAATAGAAATCTTGGGAACAGCTCTTGTAAATACCCAAAGTGGTGTGGGGTATCATATAGTCGCCCCGTCCAACTATAGCACTAGTATTAAAGTCCTGTCTGTAAATTTAATAACTATACACTTTGAAACAATTCCGATTATTTCCTCTCGACAAACGTTATAATGAACCACCTTTCCTTTGTATTCTATCCGAATACTTATTATATCAATGATCGAAACATTTTCTTCCTTTCGTGTCGACAACTTCTTTATCTTGGCATTGTCTACTTTTTTAAATGTTCTCCTGGATCTGCTGTCTCTCTTCAGTCGCTTCATCTCACTCGTTAGTTTCGCCTAGCCATTATACTTATAGGCGTGTCCTTAATACTCTTCATTCAGATCTTTATCATGATTTTCATACCGCCAAGTGATTATTATAATGATAATGAGCCGTGTTGCCGGGTAGTGTAGTTAGGCGCTGCAATGTATGTTGGAATTCACGCGCAAGCTGCAATATTTCAGTGTGTGTTTTCTTTAAAACTAACTTGGTTAAGAAGTAACAGAGGATGTGAGGAAGGGTATATTGATGGTGTTGTAGTTTGCGAACATTGATCAGCAACACCACACCAATGTGTAGATGCGAGGGGATGTCCGGTTTGCAGAGTTGACTAGAAAGCGTTAATAATAATGATGACGACGACAAAGGCAACAGTGTCGGTTTGTTGCACGGTCAGCTAAATAGTGCTCGCCTAAATGCCTGACTGCCTGCCATGGTGATGATGATCTCCTAGCATTAAGTGATTTACATCGCTGGCGTTAAAAGAGTGTTTGAAACACATGGCTTAAAGCATAATTATAGATATAAAAGCAGAAAGAGCCTCAATGGGTATTGTGGCCAAACAAGCAACATGCAATGCAACATTAGAGTTGTTACGAGTTGCAAGCCTTAAGAACCAGACCATAACCATCCGGCAAACACAAGTTCCCCATCTCTTTCTCTATCTTTGTGTAATAGCAAACATATTTAAATACAAAGCAGAACAGAACGAACGAAAGGAAGTTGATGA
>NW_026879992.1:0-28569 GCF_032173495.1 Musca vetustissima
TGAAGAGTTTCATATAGTCGGCCCAGTCCGACTTTACTACTTTCCTTACTGGTTTTATTTGTAGGAACATGTACAGTATGGAAAAAAATAACTCTGACTAAAATTATGAAAATATTAATTTTTTTTGTACAGGCGCGAGAACAAATTTGTCATTCGCTGGAAAGCCTCTTAGGTTGGCACATTCAAACAACATGTGACAACTTAAGGACTTCTTATAGATAGAAATAATTTATTTTAAAGAATACGGTTAGGTTTTTTTAAAGAATTGATTTTTGGCATGTTCCAGGCCCTCCTGCATCTACGTTCTATTTGCAGCACAAAAGATCCTAATCATCCCAGTGGATTTCTACATTAGCTCTTCTTAAACCTTTTGGCCATTTTATACGACTCTATTCCTATTACATATTTTTGGATTACCTCTTAAAATTTCCATTGCTTACGTTATATATATATATATATATATATTAATGAGATAATGGTAACGATTATTTTTCCCTCCAAGCTCAATTGCCTACTTCTAAAATAAAATTTTAACGTGAACATAAAATTTTAATTAAAAAAACATTGAATTGATTGAACATTGTGGTGATTGATAAGTGCATTGTGTCAGTATATTTAGTTGTATATACAGGCCCCTATATTCATTATCTCGCTAAGCTGAACCTCTTCATTGAGGTTTTTTTTTGTTTTTGGTGCGTACAATCAATTTCCAATTAAAAGAAAAGTCGCCAGAATTATTTTTGGGCTTTAGCTCAAGAGGTTGTTTCGATCTCTTTTCGAGGAGTAATAGTCGATTTGAATTAGTTTTGACGATGATTTGATGGTCGTCCATTAATCTTATCATTTATAGTATTCGAAAAAGATAAATATATATATATATATATATATATATATTAATTTTTGAATTTTATAATAATCATGTATTTTATAATTGAAAAATAAATAGATTTATTAATAATATTTTTTATTGAAGCGTTCTATGTGATAACGGGGGATTTGGCTACGTCAGTGGCCAATAATTCGAAATTTATCAATTAGCGTTTTTGTTTTTGTAATAGTTTGATTTGTTTTAGGAGGTCTGTATGGTAAATGAGTTGATATGAAGGGACGGCGTTCATCTTGTTATTAGCTAATTCAAGTTTGCCTGCACTTAATATAAATTCGAAGGGAAGACCCAGCATTTAAATAATTCCATAAGCTTAAATTTATTCAGAGAAAATATCTTTCTCAACATATCAAGTACTTTCATCATTACAATAATTGTGGGGGTCTTGTGGAAAAAAATATCCTGATCTCAGATGATATATTGCCACTTTCCCTTTACGTATTAACTTTGTTTCCTCGATAAACTACTTGAATTCATATATAACCTGACTATAACAACTGTCAATTTAATCGTTCTATATTGATTATCGGTTGCGTATTATACGAGGCACGTGACTGGTTTAACGTCCATTCAAATCCCACCGTCATTGTCATTTGTTTGCCTTCAAGTGGTTTTCATTTTTTTTACGTTCTGATATTTCCTTAAAATTGATAATTTATTAAAAATTTCATAGATTTTACTCGTACACGCTGTGTTGAGTCGTAAATTAAAAATACATAATTTAGGTTATTATTGGATCTGACGACATAATCGAAATCGTACAATGGTGTATTTTTAGATTTTAATCGATCACAAATGAAATACCCCTTTTCAAGTGGAATGAATACCAGAATATGATTGTGTTGTTCGATTTTCTTGTTTATTTTTTATCAGATTAACGAAAATAAAAAAAAAAAAACATAAATAATTATTACAAAAAAGAAGGTAATATAATTTGTTTGTAAAAGAAAATTTTGGTATTGGCAAAATATAAATTGGAATGCTTTTTTATATCCTTCATCATAAAGTCGATTATATATTAAATTTCGAAATATACAAATATATTTTTTTGGTACACCCTCAGCCTTATGACCAATGAGGGTATATGTTTTCTTCTTTTTCGGCGCCATTAAAACAACCACATACAATGTTGAAAATTCTGTAGGACTTGTTGTTCGTATCAACACCTATTTGATATATTCTATTTAGCATTTATATCGAAATAATTATACCCTACACAACTATGTTGTCAGGGTATAATAGCTTTGTGCAGCCCCAAAAGTTTGTAACGCCGCGAAATATTGGTTCTAGACCCACCTTTAAGTATACCGTTCGTCATATATCGACTAGCTGAGTCGATCTAGACATGTGTGTCCGTCCGTCCGTCTGTCCATTATAATTCGTAAACACGATACAGGCCACAGTTATGGACCAATCTTCACGAAATTTTGCACGTAGAATGGGGTCTGGCCAATGAAGACACCTATTGTTTTTGGAAAAGATCGGTTAATATTAAGGGGATGAAATGGACCAAAAACTTTATTTTTGTCGGTTTTTCTGGTCGCTCCAGAGGCCGCAATTTTGGCCCAAACACCGCGAATTTTTGCATGGAGAAGTGGATCAGGCCAAAGAATAATCATGCCTGTTGTGCCTGTAATGATCGGTCAATATTTAGCGGGTCAAATGGACCCTAACTTTTGTGTGAAAAATGACAACATTTGTATTCTGTAGCGTATTTATTTGCCCCTGAAGGACATAGACCCGAGAAGTTGATAGTATATCCAAGAGGAGTGGTTGACCTTTAAATTGATGCCAATTATATTGTCGTAGGTATATTATTTAATAACTTATTACCACACTGGAGGGCGGAAATATAGCGCTGATCGCTTTGAAATGTTCCATGAGGTTCCAGTTATGGTCAGTGACAACGCCTAAAATTTTAGGTGATGATAATAATAATTTTTCGGATGAAGATAGATAATAATTTTTCGGATGAAGTGGACCGAAAACTTAATTATTTGTACTTTTCTAGTCGAAAGCCGAACATCACAACACAACCCACGTTGAAGGGAATCTGGACAAGTAATTAGAGGGGCTTTACTGATTATTAGTAACATTTTCTGACCTCTACACAGTCAAAAGTGTGCAAATATCGCGAAATATTGCCCAATCTCAGAATATAGAACCGCAGAAAGGTAGGTATATACGTTTAGCTACGGCAAAAATGTGTCTTGATTTTAGACCCCATATTTCTGTGGACCAAATCCGTTCCAGACAATTTGGAGTCGATTTAAAAATGTCCATCCTTTTGTTTGTGCACACGAAGGGAGTAACCGAGTTCATCCAAACTTTACACATGGGTCTATTATTATATTTCTTCCATATTAAATCAAGTTCGAATATTGGAATATATCAGTCCACTTCTTCGGATACCTCCCCCATAACCTATTTTTTTACCAAACCTAGATTAAGTCCTTCTGTTACATCTCAAAGTGTCAACATTATGAAAATTTGTTAATACAAGCGAATTGAATGCCTGATTCGATAAAAATTGTGTACTTCTCAAAATTTCAAATCAAGTTCAAACTTGAAGAAAAATTGATCCCCTTCTCTAATAGCTCCGCGACAAATTGGTCAACACTGTGTTCAAAAAATTAGTTTTATAATATCATGCGAACAGGTATTCGATTTAATCCAACCATTGCAATACCTAATATTTTAACCATAACTATGTAAGGTCGGCCCCCTCTTTCTATTAGCTGTCCCAAAAAGGGCCAATAATTCCATCGAAATTTTGCACAGCGTAATATGCTTATCTTACATAGATCGAGTTCAAAGATGGCAACCGTAGGTCCACTCCTATTGGTACAAAGTATATATTTTAATGAATAGTATCATAATTTCATTCATAACCAGTAAGGAAAGTAGTAAAGTCGGACGGGGCCGACTATATGATACCCTTCACCACTATGGGTACATTAAACAACTGATGATAATTATCTAAATGTGAATCTACCTAGATCTATACATAAACATATTATTCGTTTGTTACAATGGGACAAAAGTATGTAGATCGACTTCAAACAAATATAAATAGGTCATCCGTTGGACTATGCCTGTACTTCTAGAAAACGCAACAATTCTATGCTCAGTTTTGTACGTTGTGCAAAATTTGATGTCAATCTGACTAACATGAGGAGTTTGATGCACAATTTACTTAAAATCGGGCGAAAATATATATGGAAGCTATATCCAAATATGAAGCGATTTCAACGAAACTTGTCAAAGGTTAGGTTGTACTAATTTTAGTACGTTTTGTTCCTACCAGTCTATTGGTTCCTTGGTGCGACAATTACTTAAAATCAATCTATAATAAAAGGGAGCTATATCTAAATCTCAACTGATTTTCACGAAACTTGGCACCCATCATGCTGGACTAAATTTACATTAAATCGGACGAAAATATATATGGGAGCTATATCTAAACCTTGACCGATTTTCACGAAACTTAACCGACATCACTCTATGCTCGATACAGTACGTTTTACCAAATTTCGTGCAAATCGAAAGATATATTGGGACATTGGTGCACCATTTACATGAAATCGGACGAAACTATAAATGGGAGCTATATCTACATCTGCACCGATTTTCTCGAAACTTGGCATACATCAATCTAGGCTCAATTCAGTACGTTATGCCAAATTTGGTGCAAATCGAAAGATATATAGGGACTTTGGTGCACCATTTACATGAAATCGGACGAAACTATATATGGAACTATATCTAAACCTTGATCGATTTTCACGAAACTTAGCCGACACCACTTTAGGCTCAATTCAGTACGTTATGCCAAATTTCGTGCAAATCGAAAGATATATAGGGACTTTGGTGCAACATTTACATGAAATCGGCGAAACTATATATGGGAGCTATATCTAAATCTGGACCGATTTTCTCGAAACTTAGCAGACATCACTCTAGACTCAATTCAGTACGTTATGCCATATTTGGTGCAAATCGAAAGATATATAGGGTTTTCGGTGCACCATTTACATGAAATCGGACGAAAATATATATGGGAGCTATATATAAATCTGGACCGATTTTCACGAAACTTGGCAGACATCATTCTAGGCTCAGTACGTTATACTAAATTTCGTGCAAATCGAAAGATACATAGGGTTTTTGGTGCACCATTTACATGAAATCGGACGAAAATATATATGGGAGCTATATCTAAATCTGAACCGAATTTTTCCAATTTCAATAGAGTTCGTTCTTGGGCCAAACAAATGAGATGTGCCAAATTTCATCCAAATCGAATTATAAATGCGACCTGTACTTTGTTTACAATTTAACACCAAGAGACGGACGGACGAGCGGACATGCATAAATCGACTCAGAAAGTGATTCTATGCATATTCTCAAAAGGAACTTTGGGTCTATCTCGTTTCCTTTTGTCTGTTACAAACATATGCACAAAGACATAATACCTTGTACCACAGTGTGGTGAAGGGTATAATGAAATTTTTTCCATATTGTGCACGTACATAGCTTACAATCCAAATAAAAGTTATGCACTATTTTTTTCAAAAATGTAAAAATTTCATTAATATCACAACTATGTTCTTACTTCGCTCTGCCATACCACTATTTGCGCTATTTTTTCCTCTCTCTTTTTGGCAAAAAAAAAAAAAAATGCATTACTCCCAAGACAGAAAAAAACAACACCACCATTCATTGTTCGTGTTTATTTTGTATCGTTCTCCGCCTCTCGATTGTTACATTTTTTTGCGTCCCATTGTTTCTTTATTTCACTCTTAGCGATCTCTGTAGTGGGGTTACAAAATTCGCATATGTATTTTCCAAATTATTTCGATATAAAAATACTACATACAATATATCATACAAGTGTTAATACGAACATCGTATAAATTTAATTTGAAGCGAATTATGAAAACAATTTGATCCGTTGTTTGCACATTACAGTGTTTTACCAAACCCACTTTATTTCCAAAGATGGGGTCTATTGGACATCCTCTTCTGGTACATCTCAAACCATGAGCTGAATATATATATATATATATATCTGTAGGCAAAACCGACGGACACGTTTTGCTTGTTTTAATATTTAGTTTAAGGTAAAAAAAATAGAAGGAGGATGTGCTTTACAAATATATTTCTTATTTGATTTGACTGAAAAATTTAATTTAATAAAATAGGCTGTAAATACTAAACATAAAGTGCTTTCATATCCATTAAGAGTTTGTCAACCCCCATAATATTGTTCTTTTCGGATACTAAATTTTGAAAAGATCTACATATTCTAAAACTCAAATGACAACGAACGTTTGCACCGTTTATTTGACTACTCTTTCTTTTACTAAAAACGGCTGTCTCCACACTCACTCAATAGTATGGTTGGTTTTGCATTCCATTGCTTCTCTTTAATTCTGATACTCTTACCGACATCTGCATTGGTGTGACAAAATTCGCATTTGTATTTTCTAATTTATTTCGATATAAATTCTAAATAGGGCTTTTATCCCCTATCCAATCGCCTAAAAACCTTTTACTAAAAACGGCTGTCTCCGCACCCACTCAATTGTGTGGTTGGTTTTGCATTCCATTGCTTCTTTAATTCTGATACTCTTACCGACCTCTGTATTGGTGTAACAAAATTCGCATATGTATTTTCCAAATTATTTCGATATAAATTCTAAATAGGGCTTTTATCCCCTATCCTACAGCCTAAAGACCTTTTAAGGTGCAAACTATTATTCGAAAACCCAAAATATTATTCACATGATCTGCTGTCGTATAACTTATTATTGTGCTAGCACTTATTTAATCCCATAACCCATGACCATTTCCGCGAACTTTGTACAAAATTCAATGAATTATAATTTAATCCATTGTGATTAAACGCCCAACCTTGTGATACTTTGCAAAAATATTATAAATTTATTTTTAAAATACTTTTCGACATTGATCGATTGAAAATGGTCACATTATTAAATTCCACGGCACTTAATCAACTATTTTTTAAATGCAATAGATTTTTTTTCATTAATGGAAAAAATATATGCATGGATTAATGGAGCGACAAACGATTTCCAAACAATTAATCAAATTAATCCCTAGGTTTACGTAAAATCGATTGATAAAATAAATTATATTGTGGATTTTTAATTTAATTTTTAATCGCATATTGTTTGGCAATAAAAGTTTCAAATTTCCCACAAAATATATTATACTCGAATAATGCAAGATAAAGAGTGATTAAAAAATCGACCAATCTACACGTACACAAATCTTTGTAATATAGATTAATTATATTGCCAGGTTATATTGTGTGAAACAATGAAACATACTTTATCGGTATATATAATAAAATCATTAACTTCGAAAAAACTGAAACAAAACAAATATAATTTATTTTTAATCTCTGTGATTTTCCGATTAGTAATTGATTTGCTTGAAAACACCTACAGTAATAAAGTGTTTGAGTTTTTGTTAACGTGCAAAATATAATAAAAAAATTAAATCGAATAATATCCTCAATATAAAAAATTCTTGGTATAAAAGGTGATATTTATGATTTTTATAACCTTCACCACACTGTGGTACAGGGTATTATGTCTTTGTGCATATGTTTGTGACAGGCAAAAGGAAACGAGATAGGCCCATAGTTCCTTTTGAGAATATGCATAGAATCACTTTCTGAGTCGATTTATGCATGTCCGTCCGTCTGTTGGTGTTAAATTGTAAACAAAGTACAGGTCGCATTTATAATCAGATTTGGATGAAATTTGGCACAGCTCATTTGTTTGTTCCAAGGACGAACTGTATTGAAATTGGGAAAAATCGGTTCAGATTTAGATATAGCTCCCATATATATTTTCGTCCGATTTAAGGTAAATGGTGCACCAAAGACCCTATATATCTGTCGATTTGCACGAAATTTAGTATAACGTAATGAATTGAGCCTAGAATGATGTCTGCCAAGTTTCGTGAAAATCGGCCCAGATTTATATATAGCTCCCATATATAGTTTCGTCCGATTTCATGTAAATGGTGCACCGAAGTCCCTATAGATCTTTCGATTTGCACGAAATTTGGCATAACGTACTGAATTGAGCCTAGAGTGATGTCTGCCAAGTTTCGAGAAAATCGGTCCAGACTTAGATATAGCTCCCATATATAGTTTCGTCCGATTTCATGTAAATGGTACACCAAAGTCCCTATATATCCTTCTATTTGCACGAAATTTTGCATAACGTACTGAATCGGGCCTAGAGTGATGTCTGCCAAGTTTCGAGAAAATCGGTCAAGGTTTAGATATAGCTCCCATATATAGTTTCGTCCGATTTAATGTAAATTTAGTCCAGAATGATGGGTGCCAAGTTTCGTGAAAATCGGTTGAAATTTAGATATAGCTCCCGTTTGAAGTCGATTTACATAATTTTGTCCCATTGTAACAAACGAATAATATATATTTATGGATAGATCTAGATAAATATAATCAGCTTTTTAATATACCCATAGTGGCGAAGGGTATCATATAGTCGGCCCCGTCCGACTTACTACTTTCCTTGCTGGTTAATTATAAGGAATGTCCGTACTGAAAAATGTCATATATTATAGGTATAATTCAATTCCCTAACAGCCTTACCTAAAATTCAACTAGCTCGTTCGACGTTTTTCGCCACAAAAGTAGAACACATGTATTTATATGAGTGTTACCGAAATACGTCGAGCGCACAAAATTTCAAGTTGAACAATTTCAACTTTGAAAGAACGTATTTTTTGTTTTTTTTCTTTTGTTGAAAATAAATACAAAACATTCAGAAAATATGAAATTTCGAATGTGAAAATAAAATATTTGGATTAATTTAATAAATTTTCAACTTTGTTTTGCGGTTTGTATTAGTCACTTGAACATATCGATTCGACGTATTTGGGTAATACGGTCGTACACAACATTTTACAAAAGTAGGAAGTTGAATCTTTCTGTACGCCCCGTCGGATTATATGTAACGTTGTAACTAAAAAAATATATTAAAAAGACGAGTTAAATTCGTTTGGTCCGAAATTTTTATTTCCTTTTTGATGATTTTGAAAAATGTGCCCAAACTTTAAGGTATACATTTTTTATGTTCGTCCGGACCGAACCTTTTATGCCCTTCCCCATAAGATAGATGTGTCAAAAGATAGATCTACATAGTAAATGGCCTGCCAGGAATTTTTTCCCCTCATAATAAATGAAATACCAAATTATAGAATATTTAATTCGGTAATTCGGCTAGAATCTTCACCAAACCAAAATTCGGAATGGTAAATTACAAGTACTTCGGGTGGAAATACGCCTAGAACCTTAAAAACTAAGAAAAAGGGTCTGGACCTTTATATGAGCCTTTGTTAAAACAAGGACCTACGCCTATGCCTGACTTTTTTCATAGGGAAATATTCTTAAAAAATCTTCGGTTATGCTTGACTTTTTCATAAGGAAATATTCTTTAAAAGTCTATGCCAATGTCTGAAATTTTCATAAGAAAATATTCTTTAAAACATCTACACCTATGCCTGACTTTTTCATAAGGAAACAAATTTTAAAAGTCCGCGCCTATGCCTGACTTTTTTCATAGGGAAATATTCTTTAACCAGTGAGCGGAGCAGTATTGTCGGTCGGAGCCGACCATATGATACCCTACACATGTTTGGCTTTCAATTGTGGCCTATAGATATAAAACATTAAATTCTCGGTCCAGTTCATCCCAAAATTATTATCGGATCATCCACGAAAATTATATGCGTTGCCCTTGACCATACATGGATCCTCATGGACAATTTCAAAGCGATCAGAGCTAATTTTCCACCTTCTAGTGAGGTAATGGGTTACTAAATAATATCTGTATACGTAAGCACCTGTAAATATTTAAGTGTAACTCCCACATCCGAGTACATACAACAATATAATTGGTATCAATTTAAAGACCATCCACACCTCTTGGATGTCCTTTGGGAGTTAATATATACGCCATAGAACACAATTTTTTTTAATTTTTCACACAAAAGTCAGGGTCCATTTGAACCGCTAAATATTGACCAATCTTTATCAAAACAGACATGCTCATTCTTTGGCCCGATCACTTACTCCATGTAAAATTTTACGACTTTCGGGCCATAATTGCGGACTCTGGAGCGACCAGAAAAACCGACAAAAATGTAGTATTTGGTCCATTTCATCCCCTAAATATTAACCGATCTTTACCAAAAACAATACCACTGGCCAGAACCCATCCTACATGCAAAATTTCGTGAAGATTGGTCCATAACTGTGGCCTGTATCGTGTTTAAAATTATAATGGACAGATGGTCGGACGGAAACACATGTCTAGATCGACTCAGCTAGTCGATATATGACTGAGTTTTTCCTTGGGAAGAATTTCTTTAAAAAATCCACGCCTATGACTGAGTTTTTCCTTGGGAAAAATTTCTTTAAAAAATCCACGCCTATGACTGAGTTTTTCCTTGGGAAAAATTTCTTTAAAAAATCCACGCCTATGACTGAGTTTTTCCTTGGGAAAAATTTCTTTAAAAAATCCACGCCTATGACTGAGTTTTTCCTTGGGAAAAATTTCTTTAAAAAATCCACGCCTATGACTGAGTTTTTCCTTGGGAAAAATTTCTTTAAAAAATCCACGCCTATGACTGAGTTTTTCCTTGGGAAAAATTTCTTTAAAAAATCCACGCCTATGACTGAGTTTTTCCTTGGGAAAAATTTCTTTAAAAAATCCACGCCTATGACTGAGTTTTTCCTTGGGAAAAATTTCTTTAAAAAATCCACGCCTATGACTGAGTTTTTCCTTGGGAAAAATTTCTTTAAAAAATCCACGCCTATGACTGAGCTTTTCCTTGGGAAAAATTTCTTTAAAAAATCCACGCCTATGACTGAGTTTTTCCTTGGGAAAAATTTCTTTAAAAAATCCACGCCTATGACTGAGTTTTTCCTTGGGAAAAATTTCTTTAAAAAATCCACGCCTATGACTGAGTTTTTCCTTGGGAAAAATTTCTTTAAAAAATCCACGCCTATGACTGAGTTTTTCCTTGGGAAAAATTTCTTTAAAAAATCCACGCCTATGACTGAGTTTTTCCTTGGGAAAAATTTCTTTAAAAAATCCACGCCTATGACTGAGTTTTTCCTTGGGAAAAATTCTTTAAAAAATCCACGCCTATGACTGAGTTTTTCCTTGGGAAAAATTTCTTTAAAAAATCCACGCCTATGACTGAGTTTTTCCTTGGGAAAAATTTCTTTAAAAAATCCACGCCTATGACTGAGTTTTTCCTTGGGAAAAATTTCTTTAAAAAATCCACGCCTATGACTGAGTTTTTCCTTGGGAAAAATTTCTTTAAAAAATTCACGCCTATGACTGAGTTTTTCCTTGGGAAAATATTCTTTAAAAAATCCACGCCTATGACTGAGTTTTTCCTTGGGAAAATATTCTTTAAAAAATCCACGCCTATGACTGAGTTTTTCCTTGGGAAAATATTCTTTAAAAAATCCACGCCTACGACTGAGTTTTTCCTTGAGAAAATATTCTTTAAAAAATCCACGCCTATGACTGAGTTTTTCCTTGGGAAAATATTCTTTAAAAAATCCACGCCTATGACTGAGTTTTTCCTTGGGAAAAATTTCTTTAAAAAATCCACGCCTATGACTGAGTTTTTCCTTGGGAAAATATTCTTTAAAAAATCCACGCCTATGACTGAGTTTTTCCTTGGGAAAATATTCTTTAAAAAATCCACGCCTATGACTGAGTTTTTCCTTGGGAAAATATTCTTTAAAAAATCCACGCCTATGACTGAGTTTTTCCTTGGGAAAATATTCTTTAAAAAATCCACGCCTATGACTGAGTTTTTCCTTGGGAAAATATTCTTTAAAAAATCCACGCCTATGACTGAGTTTTTCCTTGGGAAAATATTCTTTAAAAAATCCACGCCTATGACTGAGTTTTTCCTTGGGAAAATATTCTTTAAAAAATCCACGCCTATGACTGAGTTTTTCCTTGGGAAAATATTCTTTAAAAAATCCACGCCTATGACTGAGTTTTTCCTTGGGAAAATATTCTTTAAAAAATCCACGCCTATGACTGAGTTTTTCCTTGGGAAAATATTCTTTAAAAAATCCACGCCTATGACTGAGTTTTTCCTTGGGAAAATATTCTTTAAAAAATCCACGCCTATGACTGAGTTTTTCCTTGGGAAAATATTCTTTAAAAAATCCACGCCTACGACTGAGTTTTTCCTTGGGAAAATATTGTTTAAAAATCCACGCTTTTGTCTGAGTTTTTTCTTGGGAAATATTCTTTAAAAATCCACGCCTATGGCTGAATTTTTCCTTGGGAAAATATTCTATGAAAATCCACGTCTATTCTTGAGTTTGTCTTTAGAACATTAATATTTCTAAATATTTCCACGACTATGCCTGAGATTGTTCTTTAAAAAAAAAATGTTTCTTAAAAAATCCACATCTATGTTAAAAATTTTCTTGGGAAAAATCCTCCACTCCTTGCTTGAGTTTTTCCTTGGGAAAATATTCTTTAAAATCCACATCTATGTTCACCTGTGTGCAAAAAAGAAAAAATTATCAAAATTAATAAATTACACCATATATACATGCGTCCCAAAATCTTCTGAAACAAACATAAAATATTTTTTCACCAGAAAAATAAATATTTTTTCTTTGTTTCATAATATTATTTAAACAAATAATATTTTGTGATCCTTATGAAATTAGGCTGATGACGATAAACACATTACTGGCGACACGAAACAATTTGACAGTGGGAAAACCAAATATGATTTTCAGGCGCTGTTAAAAAATATTGAAATGTGTACGCGTTTGTGTTTGCATTTTCATAACTGAAAAAAATAATAACCGATGAATGGATATCGTTCGGTGGTGTTCCTGCAACTTCCTTATGTGGTTGGCTGGGTTTTTGTTAGTCTTGTCTGGTTGTTTGCCATTGCTTTGTTATGGAGTGTCAATGTGGTTGTCAATCGACAACAATTATCGTCCTCGTCATAATTATCATCAGTCGCATTATTGATATTACAAAATAAATAATTACACACTTTTTGTTTCTTTTTCATTTTTGAAGAAAATAAAAAGACAAATAAAAAATATAGAACAACAAATTTGTGTGGTTCGGTACAGGAAGCAGTTGTACACACATTCGCATATTCGGGTATAGCGATTGTTTGTATTTAATTTTTACGTAATCCTTGTCACAAGGAATATGTGGAACTACCCACGTACATATGAATGTTAGGAAATTTTTACATACACATCACAGAATGTCTTTCATGAAAATCTGATCAATTTTAAATCAAAAGACGATTTTCGCGATGCACACATTAACGTACAATCAAATGTGTAAATAGAGAGAGAGAGAGTTAACAGGAAAGAAATACAATCACATTGTTGTGTATACATGTGTAATCGTACAGTCTACTGCTTCCGAAAAATTAATTTAATATGATTTTATACCCTTCGCCACACTATGATACAGGGTATTATGTCTTTGTGCATATCTTTGTAACACACATGGTTCCTTTTGAGAACATGCATAGAATCACTTTCTAAGTCGATTTATGCATGTCCGCCCGTCCGCCCGTCCGTCTGTCCATGTTAAATTGTAAACAAAGTACAGGTCGCATTTATGATTCGAATTGGATGAAATTTGACACAACTCATTTGTTTGGCCCAAGGACGAACCCTATTGAAATTGGGAAAAATCGGTCCAGATTTAAATGGTGCACCAAAGTCTCTAAATATATTTCGATTTGCACGAAATTTGACACAGCGTACTGAATTATGCCTAGAATTATGTGTGCTAAGTTTCGTGAAAATCGGTTCAGATTTAGATATAGTTCCCATATATATATTTTCGTCCCATTTAAGACAAATGGTGCACCAAAGTCCCTATGTATCTTTCGATTTGCACGAAATTTTGCATAGCGTGCTGAATTGAGTGTAGAATGATGAGTGTTAAGTTTCATGAAAATCGTTTTAGATTTGGATATAGCTCCCATATATATTTTCGTCCGATTTTACATAAATGGTGCAGCAAACTCCTATTGTTTGTCCGATTAACACGAAATTTTGCACAACGTATCAAATTGAGACTTGAATGACGTTATTGGGTTTTGTTGAAATTGGTGGAGATGCTGCCATAGCTTACGCATGTACTTCGAACGTTAGTCTGATTGAAATGAAATTTTTAGCAGTGCGGCGTACCGAATATCGTGTATCAATTTTGCTACAAATGGTTTTCCATAAATCAGCTTTAGATATAGCTCCCATATATATTTTCATCCGATTGAAGGTAAATGGTGCACCAAAGTCCCTATATATCTTTCGATTTCCACGAAATTTGGCACAACGTACTAAAATAAGTCTAGAATGACATGTGCTAGAATGATATGTGATAATCGGTTTAGATTTAGATATAGCTCCCATATATAGCTTCGCCCGATTTTAGGTAAATAATCCAATAAAGTCCCTGGAAATCTTTTGATTTGCACGAATTTTGGCATAATGTACTGAATTAAGTCTAGAATGATGTGTGAAAAGTTTTGAGAAAATCGATTTAGATTTAGATATAGCTCCCATATATATCTTCGTTCGATTTAAGGTTAATTGTGTACCAAAGTCCCTATATATCTGTCGATTTGCACGAAATTTGGCACAGCGTACTAAATTAAGTATAGAATGATGTGTGCAAAGTTTCGTGAAAATCGGTTCAGATTTAGATATAGCTCCCATATATAGCTTCGCCCGATTTTAGGTAAATAGTCCACTAAAGTCCCTGGAAATGTTTTGATGTGCACGAAATTTGGCACATAGTTACGAATAAGATCGAGAATGATGTCTGCCAAGTTTCGTGAAAATTGGTTAAGATTTAGATATAGCTGTCATATGTAGTTTCATCCGATTTAAGGTAATTGGTGCACCAAAGACCCTATATATCTTTCGATTTGCACGAATTTTGGTATAAGGTACTGAATTAAGTCTAGAATGATGTTGCTATGCTTCGTGAAAAGATCCATAGCTAGGCCGATTGACACAACGTACTGATGTTATATAAATTAGTCTCTGGCAAGTTTCCCTGAAATCGGTTCAGATATAGATATATAACAAAACGCGTCGTCTGTTAGGATACATATCTAAAATATACCCAAAGTGGTGAAGGGTATCATATAGTCGGCCCAGTCCGACTTTACTACTTTCCTTACTGGTCATAGGTTGCAGAAAGATATGAGTATGTTCCTTCAAGGGGACATTGACATACAATTGTAAGGATACATATGTACAATATACTCAAAGTGGTGAAGGGTGTGATATAGTCGGCCCAGTCCGACTTTACTACTTTTCTTACTTGTTATTTATTATTTTTTTAAAGGTCTACCAATATCGTGGATTTTTTAAATTATATATTTTCAAGCACTTCCACAGACGTGGACTTTTAAAATAATTTTTTGTCAGGGACTACAAAAGGCTTAGATTAAAAAAAAAAAAATCAAGGACTATTTTGTGTCATCTAAATACTGTGCCGTATTTAAAATGCAATACAAACCGAAAAAGGAAAGATGATTTCAAGTGGGTACAGTCGATTGAACAAAAGTAAATGATGCGTCAAGATACGCAAATAAATACCAGTCAACGAAGAGGCTCTCCTACCCGCCAGAGGTTGACATATCGGAGTCTACTTTTATCCAGGGTTTGGTACAACTTGAATTCGTGGCGCTTCTTAATGTTACATAATAAACAAACACACACAAACTCACAGAAATATACCAACAGTTCCCAACGCAAGCAAGACTGTACGAAAGATATTCGTTATTTAATATTTACTTGTTTACTTTTAAAATCCTTTAACGAAAATTCAACAAATCGCAGCACAATCAGAGTTCAGACGAGAAATGTTATTGCCTGACGGAATTGCCTGATAATCGCTAAGGAAGAAAAAAAGCAAAGAGAAACGTGAACGACATTATGACAGATAACGGGAATATAATCGTATTGTCAGAATTGATCAAATAAGAATTGTGTTTATCTTTACACACCTAATGAGGCAACCTAAGCAGCCAATGTGTTGCATACAACAAATGATTTCATATCAGTGTCGATTTGTACATATATAAATATATATAATTTACGACTGAAAAATTAAAATCGTTGGAAAAAAATCAGCGTGAAATTCTATGACGATATAGCCCTGTCCGTCAGTCTTTGGTAATCACTCGAACGTCTAAAAGAATTGAGATAGATCGCCAAAATTTTGCATAGAGTCGTCTTTTGTCTGCAGGCAGGTCAAGTTCGAGGATGGGCTTTATCGGTCCACGTTTAGGTATAGCTCCCAAAAAATTATAAATATAGGTCCACTTTCTGGTAGGCCCCCATATAACGGTACCTCCGAATTTTCAGTGTTTTGGGGATTTTGATCGCCGAATTTTTCCGCCGAATTAGCTGTAATTTAGTATTTTGAGTTCTTAATAGGTCCCAAATCTCTCTACAAAAAATTATAAATATGGGTCCCATATTAGGGTACCCCCAATTTTAGGTATTTTGGGGTTCTTGAGCGCGTTTTTCAACCGAATTTGCTGCAATTTGGTATTTTGTACTCGAGTATGGTAACAAATCTCCCTACCAAAAATTGTTAGTATTCGCCCCCCATATAAACCCTTTTTATACCCTTCACCACACTGTGGTACAGGGTATTATGTCTTTGTGCATATGTTTGTAACAGGCAAAAGGAAACGAGATAGACACATGGTTCCTTTTTAGAATATGCATAGAATCACTTTTTAAGTCGATTTATGCATGTCCGTCTGTCTGTCTGTCCATGTTAAATTTATGATCCAGATTTAGATATAGCTCCCATATATATTTTCGTCCTATTTAATGTAAATGGTGCACCAATGTCCCTATATATCGTTCGATTTGCACGAAATTTGGCATAGCGTAATGAATTATGTCTAGAATGATGTGTGTTAAGTTTCCTGGAAATCGGTCCAGATTTAGATATAGCTCCCATATATATTTTCGTCCGATTTTATGTAAATGGTGCACCAAAGTCTCTATATATCCTTCGATTTGCACGAAATTTGGCACAGCGTAATTAATTTGGTCTAGAATGATGTGTGTTAAGTTTCCTGGAAATCGGTTCAGATTTAGATATAGCTCCCATATATATCTTCGTCGGATTTTATGTAAATGGTGCACCAAAGTCTCTATATATCATTCGATTTGCACGAAATTTGACACATTGATACTAGAATGATGTGTGCAAAGTTTCGTGACAATCGGTTCAGATTTAGATATAGCTCCCATATATATTTTCATCCTATTTAAGGTAATTGGTGCACCAAAGACCCTATATATCCTTCGATTTGCACGAAATTTGGCACAGCGTAATTAATTTGGTCTAGAATGATGTGTGTTAAGTTCCCTGAAAATCGGTTCAGATTTAGATATAGCTCCCATATATATTTTCGTCCGATTTTATGTAAATGGTGCACCAAAGTCTTTATATATCATTCGATTTGCACGAAATTTGACACAGCGTACTGAATTGATACTAGAATGATGTGTGCAAAGTTTCGTGACAATCGGTTCAGATTTAGATATAGCTCCCATATATATTTTCATCCTATTTAAGGTAATTGGTGCACCAAAGACCCTATATATCTTTCGATTTGCACGAAATTTGGCATAGCGTACTGAATTGCGTCTATAATAATGTGTGCAAAGTTTCGTGAAATCGGTTCAGATGTAGATATAGCTCCCATATATATTTTCGTCCGGTTTTATGTAATTGGTGCACCAAAGTCCCTATATATCTTTCGATTTGCACGAATTTTGGTATAGGGTATGAATTAAGTCTAGAATGATGTTGCTAAGCTTCTTGAAAAAGATCCATAGCTAGCCGAGTGGCACAAAGTACTGATGTAATATAAATTAGTCTCTGGCAAATTTCCCTGAAATCGGTTCAGATATATTCTACATATGTAGAATATACCCAAAGTGGTGAAGGGTATCATATAGTCGGCCCAGTCCGACTTTACTACTTTCGTTACTGGTTTATATTAAAATAGTTATTTGATTTATTCCGCGTTTTGAGTTCGGTTTTAAGACTCTGTTGTTATCATTTCACCTGAGAGGGTAGCGAGATAAAAAATTAGAACGTAAGGTTCCATAATGAACTATAACCCGCTATTAGACCTAGCCCCTGTGTGGAGGTTTCAGAAGGAGTGGGCCGATATTTCTCAACTTCGAATTTGAACTAAGTTTGGAAGAAATAATACGATGGGCAATGTTTGGATGAAATATAAATTTCCTGAAACGGATTTGGTCCAAAGAAACATGGGGTCTGGAACCAATATTACGATGAGGGACATTTTCATCGCGTTAAAGTGTATAGACCTTCATTAGCCATAAGGCTGAGGGTATAATTATCCTTTCAAGTTTCTGAAATTTGTATTATGGTTTACATAATCCGTTTTTAGAAATGTCGCTATAGGTCCACTTTTTGGTATGTTGCCTATATTTTCATTTCTAGTACCTGTCAGTATATCTATGGTGGAGGGTATCCAAAGTTCGGCCCGGCCGAACATAACGCTTTTTCACCTGTTAATCTACACTTTTGGCAGTCCTTAAAAAATATTTTTGGAAAAATCAGTAATTCTGGTAGTTCATGTAAAGCATTTTTAAAATATCCACGATTGAAGGGATATTCTTCAGGAAATTCACATTTCTTCACAAAAATATTCTTCTTGAAAATATATTCTTTAAAAGGTCTACACCTCTGGTAGTCCTGGATAAATATTATTTAAAGTATCAACGCATTGGGAAGTCCTTGAAAAATTATATTTTATAAAAGGTGCACCCCTCCAAAAAAATTCAAATGTCCAACCCTCTGATAATCCCTGAAAAAATATTCATTAAAATATTCATTCTTTTCGTAGTCATTGAAAAATATTCTTTAAACATTTCTTGCTTCTGGTATTATTTACAAATTCTCGCCCATAGCTTGAAAAGTGGTTCAAAAAAAATCTTTAAAAAATATATCTCTTCAAAAACTCCTTGCTCACGTGCTTCTTAATGTATACCCTGGCCCTGTTTTATTAAAAAACAACCTTTTATATATTCAGTTTTATTCATGCACATAAATACCCCGATTAAATGGTGCTGAAAAATCTATTATCTGACCATTATGATGATGCCCTGTCCGTTGACCACTTATGGTCACATAAAAAGGTAATTGCCATTGGTTTCAATAAAAATCAACATCTATTGTCCACTTGGAATGTGAATTACAACAATGTCAATGTTCCTGGCATCTCCGTCTTCTCTTCCTTATGGATACATCGAGTATTGAAACCCCCCATAACCATTATGTCAATTGCCATAATAAAGAATGACCATTTTATGAAAACGATGACACTTGATTTTTATTGGCATCCTTGCTTCCGATTGTGTGGTGGTGTATCGGTAAATGTCCTTCAATACGAACATTTTGGTTGTTGCTGTCTACCCTCCAATCTTGTTTTGGAAAATTGCAAATTTTAATTAACATTAGACGTTATGGCAGACCTACATAACCGAGCTGGCTGGCTAAGTGGCTAGCATGTTATCAACTTACTTTGCCAAAGGTGTGTCTATAGAATATATGTTTGTGTACTTGAAAAAATGTTTATAGTATTGTTGTGATGTGTTTATCAAATCAATAGTCACTTTTTTGTTGGGATTCTCAAGTATGGACACAACTAATTAAAAAATAATCAAACTCCAAATAAAACACAATTCAATTCGATTCAAATGTCAATTTGCTGGCAAAAAAATACATCAGACACTCGACAACTTTATTCAACATTTTAATTAGTTTTTATATATATGTTTAATTTATTTTACAGTATTATCAATCGAAAACAGAAATGATGTTAATGTCATTATTCAATGATCAAGGGAAAAGGTATGGTTATATGACAAATCTGCAAAACATTATAGTTATTTATATTCTGTTTTTGCAAAATAGTCAGGCTTAATCCCAGTTTGTTGTTTTTATAAAAAACAACTATTTATGAGTGGGGAATGTATGGCATTGTCCGCCGAGGGGTAAGGCAGGGAAGACTATAGTTTCGGATCTCGCCACTGATCCTCATCAGTTCCCTTAGTTTTTTGTTGGGATATTCTCCCCAGAAGCTATTAATAGCTTCTTTACAAAAAACCTTTCAAACCCAAATGTCTCTTGTGACAATTCGAAGTTCTTACGTTACCAGCGATACGACCCCAATGAGAAGTTCGTTTCGTTGGCGCCTGACTTCGTGGTCAACAAGGCATTTACAGACAAATACAATACATTTCCCACTGCTATGTGTCGTCACTATGTGACGAATACACATAACGTTGTTGTTGGTATTGCTAGTTAAAACAATAAACCAAACAGTATGACCGTGCCTCGTCTACAACTTCAGTAGTGTTTGGCGGGTTATTTGGGATACCATTTGTATTTTGTTTTTGCAAAATACAAATGGTATCCCATAATAACTGTACTGTTATTTATATTCATTAAAAATATTTATTACAAATCCAATCTTCTTGTCGAGCTTGAAATGAATATTCTTAATGAAATCCACACATCCCGTAATTCCTGAATTTTTGAAGGACCTATATATATCGAAATTTAAACCGATTTCAACTTCAGAACGCAGTGCAAAATTTTGTGCCGATTGGATCCACCTTGGTGAAGCATTTATATTCAAATTCTAGTTTATACTAACTCTAGTACGTTGTGCAAAATTTGTGTCAATTTTGTGTAAAATCGGACGAAAATATATATGTAGAAGCTATATGAAAATCTGAATGAGACTTGCCAGAAATTAACTTATATTAACTACTAAAACGTTGAGTCTTTAGTGCACAATTTACATAAAATCGGAAGAAAAAATATATAGAAGCTATATGTAAATCTGAACCGATTTTCACGAAACTTAACACACATCACTTTAACCTTAATTTAGTACGCTATGCCAAACTTCGTTCAAATCGAAAGATATATACGGTCTTGGTACACCATTTACATTAACTCGGACGAAGATATATATTGGAGCTATATCTAAAACTGAACTGATTTTCAGGAAACTTAACACACATCATTCTAGACATAATTCAGTACACTATATCAAATTTCGTGCAAATCGAAATATATATAGGGGCTTTGGTAGACCATATACATTGTTTACTTTTTTATGATATTTTTGTTTGTAGTTGTTTTTAACAGTGCTCGCGAGCATTCACGAACATTTTTTTTTTTGAGTTTTTTAAAAGAATGTTCTTCTGCAACAAATGCTCGCGAATGAACGAATCGACGACGCTTGCAGCGAAATTTTACATAAAATTTGCAATTAAGTGGTAAAAATGTTATTCGAAGCGGAGATATGGGAGAATTGTTTTTAGAATATAGCTTTTAAATAAATTTTCAGTCAGTCTGAAGATTATACTTATTTATCAGATTATTTGAGACATAATCTTATAATCGAAATTTAGAGGTCATACAGAAAAATATTAGTTCATGGCATGGGATATGCAAAGTGCAGTACAATACCTTTTGAACGACTTTCACAAGATGCTAAACAGCCATGAAGTAAAGGCCCGAAATTATAACATGGATGATACTAAATCGTACATTTGGGAAGATAATCTTTTATATATATATATATATATATATATATGTGTGTGTTCTGGAATTTTTTGTGTAATTTATTAGTAACTAAAGTATATTAAATATTTTATTATAATAAAAATAACAAGTGAAAAAGCGTTAATTTCGACCGGGCCGAACTCTGGATACCCTCTACCATAGATATACTGACAGGTACTTGAAATAAAACTATAGGGAACATACCAAAAAGTGTACCTACACTGACATTTCTACAAACCAATTATGATTCTAAATATTGGTCATAGACCCCATATTTCTTTGGACCAAATTAGTTTCACAATATTTTTATTTCATACAAACTTTGTTCATCTTCTTATTTTTTCCAAAATTAGTTCAAGTTCGAACATGGGGAATATCGGTCCACTCCTTCTGGTACCTCCCATATAGGGGCTAGGCCTCAATACGGGTTACAGTTCATATATATGAATATATAATTTTCTGTGGAGAGCTTCGGAACATATTAAGAACTCAAAATATTAAATTACAGCCAATTCGGTGGAAAAATACGATCAAAATCCCCAAAATACTGACAATTAGGAGGTACCGTTATATGGGGGATACCAGAAAAAGTGGACCTATATTTATAATTGTTTGTGAAGACATTTAGAACCCAATAAGAACCCAACGTACCAAGTTTCAGCGCATTCGGTTGAAAAACGCACTCAAGAACCCCAATATACCGAAAATTGGGAGATACTGTTATATGGGAGCTATGCCTAAACGTGGACCGAAATATCCCATTTTCGAACTTGACTTGCCTGCAGACAAAATACCAAAAACCTCTATACTATGGTGGAGGGTATAAAAATAACAAAAATAAAACTACTATTCTTAATTTAGCTGCATATAACGATTTTGGTCCGTTGCTTTATAGGCATAAGTAAATTGCCAATTTTCATTGAATTTTGTTGAATATTAAAGATTGTATAGCCCAAAATAGTAAAATTTTCAAGACCCTTTGTATGAGAGGTATATCAAATCTTGGTCTGTTGCTTTATAGGCCTAAGTAAATGTAAATTGCAAATTTTAATTGAATTTCGTTGAATATTAAAGATTTTATAGGCCAAAAAGGGTGACATTCTTAAAACCCATTATATGGGAGGTATACCAAATCTTGGTCCGATCTATCCAATTTTTGTCAGTTTCTCTTTAGACCAATAATAAGCACATATACCAAATTTCATTAACTTACGATAACTCCTTCTATTTTTGGCCACTGTTTATATGAACTCGCGACATAGTGCAGCGGTAGTCCTTGACAAAATATTATTTTAAAAATCCACACCTGTGATAGTCCTTGAAAAATATTATTTAAAAAATCCACACCTGTGATAGACCTTGAAAAAATATTATTTAAAAAATCCACGCCTCTGGTAGTTCGATTAGACCCTAAAAGAATGTTCTGTAAAAAATCATCGCTCTTATAGTCGGTACAAACACCAGTCTGCCAACCGACATATTTTTATGACTCTATTAAACATTACAACATTAATCTTCTAACTTCCTATTACTACAGGGTTGTTTTCATACCCATTAAAAACTAAACGTCCCATTATGACTTTAAATTTTGAAAACATTTCAAATTAGCCTCAAATCAATAATTGCCGACAATTTGAAAGGGATCAAATCTTTATAAACATTAAAATCGACAAAATTGAGAACAAAACCACCCCCTTGACATTAAATCAAACAGCAACAAATTCCAACAAGGAAATATGGTCAGACTGTTACATTTTGGAAAAAAGAAAACAGACCACCCCTTCGTTTAGCAATTCGTTGCTCAATTATCCTTTCGTGCGACTGACTTAAATATTTGCTTAACTAATAATCCCATTTGGAAAATTATACAGCCATCTACGAATCGATAACAATAGATGGATGTGGATGTAGTGTTCTTGTCTTCACATCCTGCTGAATAAATGCTATTATTCGAACAGTGAACAGGAATTAAAAGCAATGCACGATTATGACACCAGCAGTACCACCCAAGGGGGTGGTAGTTATTTGATTGTTGCTTAACCTGATCATCCTGCTTTATTTGTCTTATTCGCCTGCCTTCGGATAAAGGGGAATACAGGAAGGGACCTGTTTGCCCATGAACGCACACATACACACCCACCCTCCGGCTGCGGAGTCATTTGGTTGACGTTCGCACTTGTTTTGTTTAACCACATTTGTAAATTTTTATGACAATTTGCCAAATGATTTTCATGGACCTTATGGCTAGAGCCTTCAGGCATTTTAACACCCATCTCAAAACTGCGGCTAATGCAAGGGGCGTCGAACAATTTGTGGAAGTTTATCAACCCTTAAATGAAAACTTTCCTCTCTTTATTTACCGCATCACCCTACCCCCTGTCCATGGTTGTGGTGGCCGGAATGCCACTTAGTTTTGTTGGTTGGCACTCAACGCCGGTCTAATGAGAATTAATCTAAATTGCTGTAACATATGGGACAATTTTCCGATTGTTTGTTCGGCAAGAAAACTATAGTTTCTATTTGCTGGATGTTTTTGGTTGTTGGCATTTGATTGTTAGCTGTTTGGCACTGGTGTTGTTGTTGTTTTCGCTGCTTGTCGATTTAATTTTTGGGAAATGTGTAATTTAATGCATGATTAGAGATTTTCTATAGAAAAAAAGAACATACACAAAAATAGACGACATAAATAAATGAATGAACGAAAGGAATTGTTAGAAGTATGGGTGGATGGTGTGTGTGTAGTTGTTTGAATGGGTTTTAGTGAGCATATTGTTGATATTAAGGATAATAAAATTATGGCAACATTTTTGCGTATAAAATCATTTTTATGGCTTGATTGAATCTTGTGAGTTATGGATTCTAGTAGGAATGCCATCAATTTTGGGGCGAAAATTTAAGGACTTGAAGAATTGTATTTGGACATTTTTAAATAAGAAACTCTCATTAAATGGACATGGATATTAACAAGAAAAGTCTGAATATTTTAATGAACGATCGTTAGAAGAAGTAATGTCGAACAAATTTTGGACTCTCCGAAGTGCAGACAAAGTTAGGACGATTTATCGTTATTGTTATTCCAAAGCCTGTGGCTGCGTACTACGTGGTGCAAGGGTGCGAATATACTAAAAAAACGGAACGGACGAACGGATAGTTTCGTCCACGATAAAGCCAGCGTAGAATGGAGATAGAAAAGTATTTGAACCTAAAACTTTAACCATTTCGTGGTTTCGAAAGTATGGAATTCAACATCTGTTAAACTAAGTTGGTCAACCAATTTTTATACCCTACACAACTATGTTATCAGAGGGTATTATAGCTTTGTGCAGCCTCAAGAGTTTGTAACGCCGCGAATTATTTGTCCTAGACCCACCTTTAAGTATACCGATCGTCATATCTCGACTAGCTGAGTCGATCTAGACATGTGTGTCCGTCCGTCCGTCTGTCCATTATAATTTGTCAACACGATACAGGCCACGAAATTTTGCATGTAGGATGAGTTCGGCCCAATGAAGACCCCTATTGTTTTTGGTAAAGATCGGTTAATATTTAGGGGATAAAATGGACCAAATACTTAATTTTTGTCGGATTTTCTGGTCGCTCCAGAGGCCGCAGCTATGGTCCGAACATCATGAAATTTTACATGGAGAAGGAGATCGGGCCAAAGAATAAACATGCATGTTTTGATAAGGATTGTTCAATATATAACGGGTCAAATGGGCCCTGACTTTTGTGTGAAAAATTGCAAAAATTTTATTCTGGGGCGTATATACTTGCTCCTGAAGGACATATACCCGAGAAGTTGATAGTATATCAAAGAGGAGTTTTTGACCTTCACATTGATACCAATTATATGGCTGATGTGGGAGTTATACGTAATTAGGTAAAGGTGACTATGTGCATTGCATTACTATTACTACATTAGAGGACGGAAATGTTGCGCTGATCGCTTTGAAATTGTACATGAAGTTCCGATTATGGTCAAGGACGACGCCTATAGTTTTCTGTGAAGTTGAGATTTCATTCAGGGGGTGCAATGAACAGAAAACATCACATATTTTACAAGTTGAAGGGGTTCTGACCAAATACTTAGAGCGGCTGTTTAGATGATGATCGGTCAATATTCCTAACCAAAACCTGAAGTGACCAATTTTTTTATTTTATGGCGTAAAAATTTACTTCAAGAAAAAAATGTTTGGAAAATCAAAGTGGAGTTGTTGATCTATAATCGGTAAAAAGGGTGCAAGTATCACGGAATATTGCTCAGGCTCAGAAAATAGAACCGCAGAATGTTTATTTTTCGTGATAGTTGTGTAGGGTATCATATGGTCGGCACCGTCCGACTATACTGCTCCGCTCACTGGTTTCTCTTTTCAGTAGACATTAACGAAAATGGTACCAGAAGGTATGGATCGATGCGCAAAATTTGGATATTCCGTTCGTTTCATATAAGATTTATAAAATTTTAAAATGTTTACCCTTTGTGAGGAAGGTACCCGAAGGAGTGGACCGATTTTCCCCATCTTTGAACATAATTTGTGTTTAAAGGAAATGTTACGATTGTCCAGTTTACAACGGGCATTCATTAGACTAATATTGGATTGATGACCCTTTGTGGAGGAGGTTCAAGAAGGAGTGCAACAATTAGTTACATATTCGGACTTGCTGTAGGCTTGATAATATGTTGTGCAAAGTTTGGTTCAAATCAAATATGGAGGGACCATGATATTGCACAATTAATTTTCGGCAAAATTGTGACCATTTTGTGGAGATACCAGAAGGAGTGGACCATTATTCTCCATCTTAGAATTCAGACTACGTCTGACTATGTCGATGTCCGAGAATAGACGGTACAACTCATGGTACACTCGACGTAGATCGGCCCATAGATCTTTCGGAGAATTCTTCTCTAAACAACTGCAAGAGCTGAGTTATATGAAATCTTTGACCACCTCGAAGCTGTAGTTCTCAAGATCCACAGTTGGTCCGAGCCTACTGGACGTCTTGCTGGTTGAGACCATCAGCCTGATCTCCTTGTCATTTACTGTCAGACCCACTTTGGCAGACTCCTCCTCAATTTGTTCAAAGATTGCTGTTACCGCTCGCAATGTTCGACACTTAATTGTGTGACCATTTTGTGGAGATACCAGAAGGAGTGGATCATTATTCTCCATCTTAGAATTCAGACTACGTCTGACTATGTCGATGTCCGAGAATAGACGGTACAACTCATGGTCCACTCGACGTAGATCGGCCCATAGATCTTTCGGAGAATTTTACTCTCAAACATTCCAAGAGCTGAGGTATATGAAATCTTTGACTACCTCGAAGCTGTAGTTCTCAAGATCGACAGTTGGTCCCAGCCTACTGGACGTCTTGCGGGTTGTCACCATCAGCCTGATCTTTTCGCCATTCACTACCAGAACCACTTTGGCAGACTCCTTCTCAATTTGTTCATAGATGGCTGTTACCACTCGCGATGTTCGACTCATTATATCGATGTCATCGGCGTAGGCGAGTAACATGTGTTGTTTGGTGTACGGAGTGTCATTGCTGTCCTCCTTTGCCTCTCGTACGACCTTTTCCAGCAGGATGTTAAAAAGATCACACGACATACTGTTACCTTGTCTGAATCCTCGTTCGGTATTAAAGGGCTCCGAGAGGTCCTTTCCGACTTTACCATATAAATTTTGCAAGAATGCCTAACGCAGACATGATTTTAAACACCACTGAACGGACAGGGCTGTCAAATGCGGCTATATAGTCGACGAATAGGTGGGTCATGGGTCTTTCCTAGGATTTGGCGCAGAGTGAAAATCCGGTCAATGATGAATTTGACTGTTCTGAAGACGCATTTAAAGATATATGCAGATACATTTTCGAATAACGATACATTGGGGACGTTTTCCTCACGTTGTAGGCTTCTACTATAGAATGGCTCTTCATCACCATACCAATAACAATTGTAATCGATGCACTCATGTCGTGATAATCCACGCCGTAAGTGGAAAATTCAAAGTGTACTGATTATGTTTATGCTAAAAAAATGTCAAATTTTCCTATGGAAATGTCGGATGGTGCCAAGCTACACATAGTGTTTTCTAGGCTAAAATATATACAGTCATCCTCGATGTTTACAAATCGGCGATTCTTAAAAATTGGACTCTTTTATAAAAATGTCATTACATGTTAATATAATATGCACTCAGGTTGCATTACCACACATTGCGGATATTTAAAATGTACACAGCAATCGAGTCAATTTCTAAAGTAATCGTATCCGGCCAATTAACAAATGAAGCAGAGATTACATGTTCAACAACCCTGATCACTTATTATTGTATTTGTTTATTTCTTTCTCTATACATTCAAACGAAATTTAATTTCAATTCCTTTTGGTTTTGTTGTTATTTTTCTAACGCCATTACCGAACGAAGAACTGCTGCAGCATCAAATAAAGGGATAAACGATTGTTTACACATCTCCGTATCAGTTTTGAATTGCATTTAATTTTATTTGACCCTTGCAGGAACACTACAACATCTACTATAGAGAAGAAAAAACGAAAAGAAAAACAAAAACAAATTCCATGTGGAGCAGCAGTATCCAAAAAACAAAATATAAAGGGGCATTGGCCGTCGTCCAGCACTGAGCAATCAGGCGAAGTAAATGTTTGTTAAATGCACCTTGATGAGTAGACAAATATCGAAGTAGTAAATAAAAATCGATTTTTCTGTTTTGTTGTTTTTGTTTCTGTTTTCATTTATTGAAAATAAACGAAAGGGGAGAACAACTTTTGGTTGGTACGGTAGGGAGTACTTAGCTAATTCTCTTCTAACATTGTTTATATGATGTTGGTTTTTGTTTTCTGTGTGTGTGTGTGTTTTTTTTTTTCAAAGGTCACAACCAAAATATACTTCAACACGTACTGGATGA
>NW_026879993.1:0-29229 GCF_032173495.1 Musca vetustissima
CAACTTGAGGCGTGGATTTATTAAAGAATATTTTTCAAGGGCCAACTGAGGCGTGGATTTATTAAAGAATATTTTTCAAGGGCCAACTGAGGCGTGGATTTATTAAAGAATATTTTTCAAGGGCCAACTGAGGCGTGGATTTATTAAAGAATATTTTTCAAGGGCCAACTGAGGCGTGGATTTATTAAAGATTATTTTTCAAGGGCCAACTGAGGCGTGGATTTATTAAAGATTATTTTTCAAGGGCCAACTGAGGCGTGGATTTATTAAAGATTATTAATGGATCAACAAATTTATTTTTGTCTGTTTTCTGAATGTTTTGATAAATATCGGTCACTATTTAATGGGTCAATGGACCCAGACTTCTGTGCGAATGAAATTCCTATGAAATTGGGCATGAGTTCCGGTTATATGATCAGATTATATTTAGGGGTTGAAATGAAACGAAAACTTTATTTTTGTTCAATTTTCTAGTCGCTTTAGAGGCCATTATTATATGCAAAACTTCACATAGTTTACACGCCTAAGGGAATCTGACCAAATTCTTAGAACAATGCAGGTTTCTGTAAAGCGGCTTTAAACAATTTTTCAGGAATTATCAGCTACGAAAACGTGGGTTAAACTCACATTTGTTTGAAGAAGAACCAACAGACCACGCTTTGACGGAGATTTGCCAATTTTGCTTTATTTTCAAAATATTTGTAAACTTGTGTTATTAAAAACATAATTATGGTCTGCTATATCGGCAGTAAGCGAACAAAAAAGAAACTGAAAAAACTCAAAAAAAAGAAGCGACAACAGCTGTTTAGTAAATTATATTTTCATAAATGAAACATTATGTACTTTAGTAAACTGTCATTAGCAGTTCGCTGCCTTGTTGTTGTTTTTTATGCACATTGCTTTTTTACGTAGCTGGTAATACATCTCGACTTACTGGATTCCCCTTTAGGTGTTGATATGACTGAGAGCATCGTTAATTTAATTGATCAGTTTGGGTATCTTGAAAATAATGGGGGGTTTTAGATGTTTGTTGGTGTTTTTGGCCCTTTTGACAATGATGATGAGTTGGAGACGGTGATATGGAAAATTTCTTAGCGGTGGCTTCTTTTGTTTGCCATTAAAAACGTTTCAATTTTTTATTTAATTATTTAAATTATTTTAATTATATGCCACACGCGCGTTAAGTGGATGGTCAGTGCATCAAAAAAAACAGAAGATTGGACAAATGTAAGAATAAATATGTTTGTAGCTGTTTTTAATTTGTTTGCTTGTTTGTCTGTCAAGATGCTTAGTAGCTTAACGCTAGCTGAAATGTAGCCAAACGAAGCTGCTTGTTACTTCTTTTTGTATAGCATTTCGATTTTTTTTTTCTTCTTCAAACCATCACTGACCTTCCCTAACCAGTTACCGGTTACTGTAGGTTATTTTTAGTGGATGTTCGACAGGTTTGATTGTTTTCTGGTGTCTGCGTTTTTTTATTTATTTTTTTTTTATAATTTATGTTGAAGGCGTACCAAAACAGCATCTTTAACTGGAGTTAATCGCATGTAAGCATCAAATAAGATAAAATATATTAGTTTATGCTTTTTTGAGTAATTTATGGATTTGTATTGTGGTCTTTTGTTTAACGGGAGAGAGGGAGGAGGAAATAGTGTCAGCCTCAAGCTGAAGAAGATGTGTAAAAAATCAATTTAAACGAATGCTGTTTTGGATGGTTTGCGGAAGTTTCTGGAATGTTGATTTCAGATCACAGACATATGGTTGAATTTTTAGGAATTTATTTCAATAACTATTAGCGGCATATGGATATATTTAAAATATATTTTGAAGTACCACATATTTTTGGAAGAACTACCAGGGATATAAGGCGTGGATTTTTAAAGAATATTTTTGGCAGAACTACCAGGGATATAAGGCGTAGATTTTTAAAGAATATTTTTGGCAGAACTACCAGGGATATAAGGCGTAGATTTTTAAAGAATATTTTTGGCAGAACTACCAGGGATATAAGGCGTGGATTTTTAAAGAATATTTTTGGCAGAACTACCAGGGATATAAGGCGTGGATTTTTAAAGAATATTTTTGGCAGAACTACCAGGGATATAAGGCGTAGATTTTTAAAGAATATTTTTGGCAGAACTACCAGGGATATAAGGCGTAGATTTTTAAAGAATATTTTTGGCAGAACTACCAGGGATATAAGGCGTAGATTTTTAAAGAATATTTTTGGAAGAACTACCAGAGATATAAGGCGTGGATTTCTAGATTTATAAAAAATGTTTGAAGAATTGAATAAAGATTAATAAAAAACCAGTGAGCGGGGTAGTATAGTCGGACGGGCCGACCATACGATTCCCTACACAACAACCACTGAACTCTAACTTTCTGAG
This sequence comes from Musca vetustissima, assembly GCF_032173495.1. NCBI lineage: Eukaryota > Metazoa > Arthropoda > Insecta > Diptera > Muscidae > Musca > Musca vetustissima. The sequence continues at coordinate 2,391 of NW_026879993.1, forward strand.
GATGTTTATTTCGAGCCTGAGCAATATTTCGTGATATTTGCACCTTCTTGACCGATTAGAGATCAACAGCACCTCTTCCTTACACTGACATATTTTCCGAATATTCCCAATATTCAGTACAACCCTTCTAATTAATTGTCCAGGTTTCCATCACCGTGGGTTGTGTTGTGATGTTCGGCTTGTGGCCTATAGATCAACTCGAAAAAAACACAAAATATTCAGTTTTCGGTCCACCTCATCACAAATGTTGTCCGAAAATTATAGGCTCTGTCCTTGACCATACCTGGATCATCATGGAACATTTTAAGGTGATCAGCGGGTTACTAAACAAGTTATGAATACGTAAGCACCTGTAAATATTTAAGTGTAACTCCAACATCCGAGTACATACGGCAATATAATTGGTATCGATTAAATGGTCAACCACTCCTCTTGGATTCTATTAACTTCTCGGGTCTATGTCCTTCAGGGGTAAAAATATACGCTATAGAATACAAATTTTGTAATTTTTCCATTTGACCCGCTAAATATTGACCGATCTTTATCAAACCAGGCATGCTCATTCTTTGGCTTGATCGCCTACTACATGTAAAATGTCACGATGTTCCATATTTTCGGCCTCTGGAGCGACCAGAAAAACCGACAAAAATTTTGTATTTGGTCCATTCCATCCCCTAAATATTAACCGATCTTTACCAAAAGCAATAGGGGTCTTAATTGACCAGAACCCATCCTACATGCAAAATTTCGTAAAGATTGGTCTATAACTGTGGCCAGGATCGTTTTTACAAATTATAATGGAGAGACGGACGGACACACATGCCTAAATTGACTCAGCCAGTCGAGATATGATGATCGGTATACTTAAAGGTGTGTCTAGGACCAATATTTCACGGCGTTACAAACTCTTGGATCTTCACAAAGCTATAATATCCTGACAACATAGTTGTGTAGGGTATAATGATTTACTCAATGCTTCCAAACCAATTGCCCGTAATTTGGTATTTCTTTCTTTCCAAAACATTAACCAGATTAGACTTTGATCACAACGAATATAAATACAAGAAAATTTGGAACAATCACGGTTTAAATTTTAGCTGTACCCAATAGGTACAACCCACATTTTTTTATAAATTCCAATTCATATGGGCCTTAGATTAATCGGAATTTAATTTCTTTTATTTTAGTGTATTAATCAATTTGGAGAATCAATTAGCATTTTATGCTAATTTAACTTGTTTTTTTTTTTTTGTCCAACCAAAGGAATATAACGCTTTGTGGACATTTCAAATAAAAAAAGTGAAGGTCAACGATCCGATCATCTTGACTATGGTAAAATACATAATTCATAGAAAAATTCAAGTTCAAACAAAGAACGATAAAAACGAAAAAATAAATAAATAGAAAATCTATATAATATGAATCAATATGAGAACCAATAAAAAAATATTAAAAAATTCTGCAAATAAAATTTATATATTCAAACAAAAATAAATTCCGTTTCACAAGAACCTCTTCATTTTTTTGGATCTTTGATTTTAAGGAAGTAACTCAACCAGCTAGACAGTGTCGTCATTAATGGCAATTAATTTTGTTTTTATTCGGAACTAAGAACAAAAAAGTTTGTTTTCTAAGTCTTTCATTGTGAAGGTCGTTGTTCAATCATATTTTAAAATTATAATTGATTTTGCAATTTGTATTTACGCTTAATTGAAACTTTATTTTATTATATTTGAGTAAAGTAAATAATTGTCGTTAAAAAGGCAAATAAATCAAATATTTTATAGTGATTGTTTATTTGTAGAACATTTATGCTTGAACAGTTGTTTAATTGATTTGCTTTTGTAGTATTTGTTCTATTTGAACATTAAACGAAGATGTTGTAAGATCCGAGGTTTGCAATGCATGAATAAATATTTATTAATTTATACACTAAAAATTAATACAATTTGGATATACGTATTTGTCCTCCCAATTAATAATAATAATGTCCTCCCAATGCCCGTCCGTCCATCCGTCCATGTATTTTTGTGAACAAAGTACAGGTCGCATTTAAGATCCGATTTGGATGAATTTTGGCACAGTTGACTTATTTGGCCAAAGGATGAACCCTATTGAAATTGGAGAAACTCGGTTTAGATTTAGATATAGCGCCAAACTCCCAATTTTGGTCCGATTGGGACCCAATTCAGAGTACTGAATTGGGACCAAATTGATGTTTGCAAAGTTTTGTTAAAATCGGTTCAGATTTAGATATAGCTCCCATATATATTTTCGTCCGATTTTATGTAAATGGTGCACCAAACTCCCAATATTTGTCCGATTGAGACTAAATTTTGCACAGCGTATGCATTAGGTATAGATTAATGTGTGCGGAAATCGGTTCAGATTTAGATATAGCTCCCCTATATATAATCTCGTCCGATTTTATGTAAGTGGTGCACCATTTTGTCCGATTGAGACATAATTTTGCATAGAGTATTGAATTAGGTTCTGATTGATGTATGCGAAGTTTTGTTGGAATCATTTCAGATTTAAATATAGCTCCCATAAATAGTTTCATTCGATTTTATTATAAACGGAGCAATAAAAAGGCCAATGTTTGCCCGATTGAGACAAATTTTTGCACAACGTACTGAAATTACTACTACACTCAATATTTTTGTCTTAATTCATGCAAATTGACCAAGAAAATATAAACGTTTCTCTGATAGAGATACATTTTGGACAGCGTACTGTGCTGCAGAACAATGCTGGATGTCACGGTTGCTAAAATTCAAGATTTACATAAAATTCCCATATATAATTTTTTCACATCAAAATGTGGACATAGAATGACAATTCTACCAATTCTACCTAATTCTACCAATTCTACCTAATGTAATCAATGTTTGTCTCGCTTTAGTTATAGCCTTATATAACATGGGCCCCAACATTGCACTATTTTGAGGATATTATACATATGCTCCACCCTACCATACGATATCAATATCAGTCCACGTTTTATAGTTTTGACATTTTAATTGGGATTTTTCATAAAATCTCAAAACCCTAAAACGTGGACTGATATTGATACCGCATGGTAGGATGGAGCATATGTATAATATCCTCAAAATACTGCAATATTGAGGGCAAAGTTTTACAAGGTTTATAACTAAAGCTAGGCAATTATATTTTAATATAATTATAATTATTTTAATATAACAAAGGGGCTTATATGAGCCCTACCACCAAAAAGGGGGCGAATGTTAATTATTTTTGGAAGGGAGAACGCATTCAAGAACCCCGAAATACCGAAAGCTGGGGGGGGAACCCTTCTATGGGCCTACCCGAAAAAATTACCTATATTTATAATTTTATTGTGGAGATTTGCTTCCCATTAAGAATTTAAAATATTAAGTTACAGCAAATTCCTTTGAAAGAGAAGTTCAAAATAAAAATACTAAAAATTTGGGGGTGCTACAAAAAGTGGACCTATATTTATTATTTTAGTGAAGAAATTTGGTATCCAAAAAGATCCCAATGTACAAAATTTCTTTGAATTCTGTTGAGAAGCGCGCCCTACAACCACAAATTACCGAAAATTAGGGGGGTAGCCTAATATAGGAGCTATGCTACGTGGACCAATATAGCCCATCCTCGAACAAAAGACAACTCTATGATCTATCTCTATTTGTTTAGAGTCTAGAGTTATTATAACAGACAGACAAACAAATAGCCATAGAATTTTATAGGGTCGGAAATGATCATTTCGATGAGTTACAAAAGGAAAAACAATCTTAATACTATGGTGCAAGATATAAAAATTCCGCATTGTGTATGGTAAGAAATGTTTTGGCTCAGCGGAAAATGACCTTCTTTTATTTTTATTTTTCTTGTTTCATTTTATATTTTACGAATATTCAGAATGTGTAGGGTAATAGGTCTATATTCTGAAATTGTTACGTTTCAGTTTTTTTAATCATTTTTATAGGAATCTAATTTAGGTGTTTCCCAACCCCTCTTCAGTCCTAAACAATATAAGACCTTCGTAGGCTTAGAAAATATAGGATGACTCGTAAAGCTCATCAACAACCTTGGTTTTCCTTTGGTATAAAGTGAATAACTTCGTTACAGCTACAATGGGCAAGTTTGTTGCAACCAATTCTATTTCACCAGAACTTTAAAATGAGTCCATTCTGAGAACTATAGAAAATATGAAAATACAGTCGACTCCGCTTTACTGTAAGTCGCTTAACTGAAAAATATCGGATGAGTGAAATTGATTTTCTGCACCATTACATTTTAAGTTAATGGCTCACAATTTACATCGGATAACTGAAAATATCGGATAACTGAAATAGCTTTTGGAGTCCAATATTGCAATTTCATTTCAAGTCACTCCGTATTACTGAAAATCGTGAGAATGAAGAATAATGACAGAATATTTTGCATTGAGGAATACACATCTTCAAAGCCCACCCTAACAGATATTATTCTGCAATAACTGATTTTTTCGACGTATGGAACGAGTGTGTCAAGTATATATAAATTTGACGTCGAAGAACGTTAAGTTCGTTCGGCCAAACTTTTAAAACCATTTGGAAAATTCGATATTTCAATATTTTATATACAAGTAACGTTCATAGGGGAATTATCAAAACGAGGTCAGATATAATTAACAAAATTATGAGGAGCTCGTCCATTTTTAACTACTCTAAGTTAGTATTTAAAGCCTTAAAGATGATAGCCAAATTTTAAATATAAAAATGTGAATCTATAATAAACAAATTTTGCAAGGAAATATGTTACTCATTTACAACCCCATATTGCAGGCAAGTCCGCCATTAAAAATACCTAAATCGGCTAGTAATCGGCATGGACCGATGTTTTCCGTTTTTTAAATCAATCAATTTATCATAAATATTATATTATAGACCACATAATATATAAGAATCGTTACAAGCCGCGCATGTTAATAATACTCATAAGAAAGACATTTCATAATAAAAATCCCCGAACCTTGTACATGCCAACCAGTTTCAATTTCTATCGTCTAGTTTCATAAAATTCGAAGTCTAGAAATTCGATATAAATAAAACTGAAAAAATTTTCGCTTATGACAAGTTGGGATAACTGAAAATATTTTCAGTTAACCGAACTCTGCTTAAGTGCTAACATCGGATAACTGAAAAAAACATCCAGATTTTTTCCATTTCAGTAAAGCGGAGTCGACTGTATGAATCCTATTTGATGTTAATATCCTAATATTTTTAAACTTGATAATCATGAAACAAAGCATTGAATAAATTATCGCATATTTGAGAACAGATGGTTTTACTACCTTCTTGGGCTCTAATTCAGTCAACAATATCCACATTGATCGAAAAAAATATATTTTTGTCAATGGGAGGGAATCCTATTGACATCGAAAATTGTTAATGCCCTTAAATAATAAATGAAAAAATAATAATAATTTTGATTCAAGATCAACACATTCTTGAGGAAATATATTTTAAAAAATCCACATTTAGGCTCCATACATTTTCAATCTTTTTGGGATTCAGTCATATTCATATCACTTTAACCGACTTTATTGGAATTGTTTGATGTCAAGGTTTTATTTTATATAAATTCTTATTTTTTTTAACATCTTTAACATTACAATTCAAGTGTGATGGCTATTTATAAAATTATAATTGGCTCAGTGTAGTCAAATTGATATTAAAACCAACGAAATGGAATGGCACAACACCATTTTCGGGTAGTTTTTTATGGTCAGACGATATTTCAACATATATGAATATTAAATTAAAATAGTCGCACATTTGAAAAAAAGCGATGTATTACTCACCTTTAAAATAAAGCCAATGGAGCATAATATAAACATCATTACATCGGCAATGGCTTCCACCCAACTTTTCATGTTTTCATAGAAAGTCAAAGGAGTAGCCTTGCCGGCCATCGCCAATGGAGTTGCGGCATGGGCCAAATGACCATTTTCTGAAGCTTTTGTGTTGTTATTTTCTTCAACCATGATGAAAGATTCTGGGGGAATTTTTGTTGGGGTTTATGTTTCAAGAAAAATTATTTTTACACTTTTTTAAATTTTTAATAATTTTTTTCTCACAATAATTTTAATTTTTTTTTTTATTTTTCTCACTTTAATTTGTTGTTTCTTTTTCTAAATTTTTTGCAACATTAGAGTAATTAACGTTGTTAATTTTTCCTTCTTTTTGTTGTAATTTCGAAAAAAAATTGTGTTAAGTTGTTGGTGTTGTTGTTTGCATTAGAATAGAAAAAAGTAATCGAATTGCACGTTGGAAAAACGATGTTAATAATTTGTTGTAATTTTTTTTAAAAAAAACAAGGGGGTTGGATATGTTTTGTTGGGTTGCTATTAGCCGCGTTTACACGTCCGCTCTCATGAGCGTAAAAAACTTTTGTGATTGTTAAGACAAAATGCAAAGCCTTCTCGACTTCAGCAACACAGATGCCAAACGCAAAATACAAAAGACGAAAAGGCAGCAAAAACAAAACACAAAAAAGTGAAAAAGCAGTGGCAAAAAAGCAGCCTCACAAAAAATCACAACAAAACTGAAAACCCCCAAAACACTGGCTGTCTGGCTAAAACGTATTAAGGCTGGCTTTAATATGTTGGTTTTGCACCTGTGTGCGTGTGTGTGTTTGTTTTCAGTATTTGGTTGCTGCCGCTTAATATTGAAAGTGATTTTTGGCTACCTGATCGTGTGGCTTTGTTGAAGCTTTACTATCAGCCAGGTTGTATTTGTGACGTCATAACTTAAGCTCTTGTTTGTGTAAAGCTTTAATTTAATGTAAATGCTTTCAAATACGGCAGGTTTTTGATTGTCGACATTAGAAGAAGAAAACACACAATGTGTGTGTTTGAGTGTGTGCAGTTTTCACAAGACTACCACAATGGCCAAAAAGAAAACAAAACAAGAAAATGCTTTTATTTCACACTAGACCTTCAATTTCTTCAACTGACCATTGTATCACAGGTTTATTTTTCATAACATGCAGCCGCCACAGTTGAGTTAGCTTTTTGCTTTTTGCATTTTCTTTTATTTTTATTTTTTCTTTAGTTGTGTTTTCATTATTTGCTATTGGCCTATTTTATTATTTTGTAATTGTGGTTTTAAGCGGTCAATTGCATACTGGTTTGATATAGTTGGGCAAATTTGGTTGAAAATAAAATAGATTAGGATTTGGACTGTTTGGAAAAATTTGTACAAAATAAAAGAGGTTAGGACTTGGATAGCTTTAATACCATTGACTTCTATTAGGTCTTTTAAAGGGTACAATTTTTGGTACGTTCATGAATTGATATAGTACATCGCTATGTACCACAACATAGATCGCTTTATCTTTATATATTTAAATTCTTGACTTTTTTAAAAAGGGACAATGGTAACATTGGTTTTGATTGATCGATGATCGATCGATGATAGATCATGGACAAATCGTACTAAAGATGTATGGAAACTGGACCCCCAATTCATATTTTATGATCAAACAGAGCTAACATTTGGAAATTAAACATGTATGTATACTATATCTGTAGGTGTGTATTGTTCTACAGTGACGTTCCATAATTTTAATTTATCAAATAATAGAAGAAAGCTCTTAAATTTGGTCTGTGAGTTTCTGAAAAATATTTCAAACAAAAAACAATAAAAGCAGAAACGGGTCTAGTTATGATACCCTTTACCACTTTAGGTATAATCAGGAGATGCATCCTAATAGACGTCGCATTTTTGAAGTACAATTGACATGAAATTGGACTGACTTAAACATGTTATCTTTATCTATATGTGAACCGACTTAAATCAATATGTCACTCTGTAACCTATGCTAAATTTCAATTCATTCGACAGAATTAGAGTCGTTTGTTTACAATGGAACAAAATTATGTACATCGATTTAAAGCAAATATCAATCGGACACCTGTTGTAAATCACCCTATATGTAAATTTCAACCGATTTCATTGGCACTTTTTTCAACATTTTGTGACAATCGGACAAATTCTTACTTAAATCGGTGAAAAATATACTAGAACTACATCTAAATATGAACCGATTTCAACAAACCTGGCATACGTTAGGCTATACTTACTTCAGTACGTTTTGCAAAATGTTGAGCCAACCGGCCGTATTTTGTGTCTTTGGTACACTATTTATTAAAATTGGACGAATATATATATATATATATATACGGAAGCTATATCTAAATCTGATCCGACTTCAACGAAACTTTGCACGCGTTACGTTATACTAACTGTAGTACATTGTGTTAATCGGCCTAACTTTGGGTCTCTGAATAAAGTATATGTGGGAACTATACATAAATTTTACCTTTGTTTCCGATAGTTCACAAAATCTATTTCTAATATAAATATTAAAGTGTACTTGGTGTGGACCACACAAATTTAACGACTCGGTTTATATAATGTTTTGACCCATTGTGGAGAGGGTACCTGAAATAGTGGACCAATAGGTCCCATTTTCTGTCTTAATCTACGATGCAAAGTTTGCATCATATCGGAAATTCCCTTCGCTTTATATTTATTTAAATATTTTCAAAATATTGACCCGTTGTGGGTAGATACCAGAAAAAATGGACGGATGATTCCCGTCTCCGTATTAAATGGAGGTACGTACGGCTCAATCTAGGACTGGTAAATAAATACCAATGCGTGTTAAGGTTTCTAACATTACACATATATAATTGACGATTTAAAGGAGAAGAAACATAATTTGCAAAATTTAGTTGTTGTTGTTTTTAGTGATTAAAGAAAAGTCATTATCTTTGATGGCGGGCATAATACCTCCTCACTGGAACATCGGGATTTCTAAGGGTGTTAGAAAGGGTACATGTCTGGCTTTCGTATGAACTAGGTTTATTAACTTCGCTCAAAAATTAACAAAATGGCGGACCTTTGATTTTTTTTTACCACAATCTAAGTTAATAAATAAGGAAGTTCTTCACTAGGATAAAGCCTAGTTCATACGGTAGCTATACACTTCCAGAGAAACGTGTCAAAATTTGGAACCGATTGGATTATTAGTTTTTCAGTTATTATCGTGCCCGCCATTCGTAAAAACACTGCTGCGAGAAAAATGCGTTTAAAGCTTCAGATTCACTCTTGCCGTCACAATAAATCGGACACAATAAATAGGCTATATCTTCAAGAGTTCTTGAGATTTCCACTTGAAATTTTTTAGGGACATTCTGTAGATTCGAATTAAATAAAAAAAAGTAAATTAATTTTTTTGACACCTATACCATGCAAAAAATTAAGTTTTTGGTACATTTGATCCCCTAAAAATAAACTGGTCCATACCATTATAATTGACACACGATTCAACTAGTCAATATATGACGATTCCTATAGGTGGGCGTTACGAAATAAGTCCCCAAACCAAAAAATGTAATAACTTCCCGCTTGTGTTTATACACAAAAAAAAAAACAATATGTGGGGACTTATTAATTTTTTTATGGATTTATTTCATTTTAAAATTTGGAGAGTTATTTCATTATGAAAGAACTCCCGAAAATCTAAAAATGAAATAATTCTCATTTTTAATATTTCATTTCTTAAAAATTCGGAAATTATTAAGAAACAATAAGAAAGAAAATTAATACTCAACCCAATGGCTGATATTTTGGAGTCAAATGGAACGTTTTTTATACCATCCACTATAGTATGGAGGGTATATTAATTTTGTTTTTCCGTTTGTAACTCATCGAAATAATAATTTCCTATAAAGTATATATATATTATTGATCAGCGTAAAATTCTATGACGATATAGCCAGACTGACTTTTTCAATCGAATTCGCTGAAATTTGATACATTGGGTTCTTATTGGGTACCAAATATCTCCACTAAAAATTGTAAATATAAGTCCATTTTTTCTGGTAGCCCCCATATAAGGGTACCCCCAAATTTCGGTATTTTGAGGTTCTTGAGCGCGTTTTTCAACCGAATTCACTGAAATTTGGTATTTTGTAGTCGTATATGGTAACAAATCTCCCTACCAACAAATATTAATATTCACCCCCTTTTAGGAGTAGTCCCCATATAACCCCCTTTTTATATTAAAATAGTTATTTGATTTGTTCCGCGTTTTGGGTTTGGTTCTAAGACTATGTTGTAATTATTTCACCTGCGGAGGATATCGAGAACGTTGGACTATACATTTAGGCCTAGCCCCCATATAATGATACCTACCGATTTTTGGTATTTTTAACATTTAGCGTAAAGAAATGTATTCTGATGCAAAAATGTTAATTTCGAAATAGAGCTATATCTGTTCACAATAAGGCCGAAATAAAACCTGTGTATATTGGTGATGGCCTTATATAACTGTGACCACTTAATTGCAGCCTTTTGGAGACCTCTTAATTGCACCTTACCTTGCGTCGTCAATATCGGACCACTTTCTGGGGTTTTTAGGAAAAATATCCATTAAAAATTGCTGAAATTTGTATTTGGTTTACATTCAATTTTCGGCATAGATCCACTTTTGGGTATGTACGTCAAATTTGAGGACTTATTTCATTTTTTTGTTTGGGCCATATTTCTAAAAATTTTTATTAAAAAATATTTTCAACCAAAATTCAAAACTTTCAAAATGCAGTATCTAAACCGAAAATATTTTAATTATGCATTGAGGAAGAAGCTATGCAAACAGAACTGGTTTCATACGTCACATCAACCAACTACGATATCTGATAAGATAATAACCAACCAAACAAAATTCCAAAATTTTGCCGGGTCATCAGCAAACAATTATTGCAGGTTTTCAAAAGAACATCTAATAACCAGATAATTTATAAATGACCAACAGCTGACCTGTTTAAGTGGATTGTTTCTTTCCACATTAAGAAGATCTACTATAAGCATCTATAATAATTGTGATGTGTTTTATGAAATAGAAATAAAACACGAACACTCACGCATACACACATTGACAATTTCCTTATTTTATAACAGTTCAGGGTTAATGAGTGTTTGTTTTAATAACGAAATTATGGACTTTGTTTTATGTTGAAAAAATAAAAATTCTGACCAGTTTATTTTTTATATTTTTAATAATATGCCAAAGAAAAATATGATAAAATATAAACAGAACAGTTCAAGGGAGTTAATGAAAAAACTATTGAATAAATAAAAATATGATAAAGAAGGTCAAACATTTCGAAAAAAATAAACCATTCATTAGAAATGTATGGAAATCTTCCATTATTTTTCTAACGATCACCTATAATGATTTTAAAAATTCGCTAGAAAAATAATGGAAGATTTCCATACATTTGTAATGAATGGCTCTGAATGAGTTTAACATGGCGAAGCCCAGGCTAATCTTGGTCCCTCTTCCATATCACTTGTGGACATTAACCTCCCCATGGTGTCACCTGGGGTAGCTATTTTCATCACCCGTTGATATGTTCCTCGAGTTCACCCATAAGAACTATAAAAAATGGGTTGAGGCGTCGGGTTAGTTGTCCACACGCGGAAAATCCCTCCTACTACGAAAAATCAACAAATAGAAAACCAACCTCCCTAATGTTGACGTCCCCCGCAATCGTATAAAGGCGTATGTACTCAAGAAGTCAAAGCCGATATTATTGCCTTGCAGGAAATGCGATGGAAAGGCAATAGCGTAAGTAAATCAAACCAAGGACACATTTAACAAGCGCCTAGCAACAGCATATGACCGTTGCCCTGGCCATGACATTAAAATTCTGATAGGAGAATCACTGTCCATGTAGAAACATCCGACAACGGCATGAAGGTAATTGACTTCACGGTACCAAAAATATGGTAGTAAACATCACCTGATCCAAGCATCTCGATATACACAAGGCCACCTGGATTTCTCCCGATCGTACAACGAGAAAACAAATCAATCATGTTGTGATAGACGGAACAGATTCATCCACAACACGGAAAATCTACGTCGAAAAGCTGTAAACACAACAGGTAGCAGAGGCGTACTCCTCTCAACTTACCCACCTGCTTGACGAAAGCACTTCTTGTCCCGATAATAGTATAGAAGCATTGAGCATTTGTAGGGTGTGCAGCAAAAGCAACACTTGGGTACCAAAGACCACCATCAAGAATCCCGTGGTACGATCAGGAGTGTCGTAATGCTTCTGATATGAAAAACGCAGCATATATGGCCCTCCAGACACGTAATGCTAGAAAGAATTATCGGGAGAAAATGAGAGGGGAGAATCGTATTTTCAGACAAAAGAAGAAAGAACAAGAAAAACGTGAGCGGAAACATATCGAGATGTACAGGAGTAAGAACAAAGTCCGAAAATTTTACCAACGTGTAAAGCACTAAACCGAAGGCTTTGGTTCAGGCACATCCTCCTGTGGAGATAAAGAAGGAAACCTGGTGACAGATACAGACAGCGCGTTGAGGATCTGGAAGGAACATTTTGAAAAGCTTCTGGTACCAGGATGAATTCAGAACAGCAATCAATTGGCTGAAGAGTATTAAAGCAACAGGAACCGATAAGTTATCAACCGAACTATTCAAGACAGGTGGTCAGGTGCTGGTCAGGAGCATGCACCAGCTAATTAGAGGAATGCATGGCCAATGATTGGAACCTCAGCATTCTGTGTCCCGTGCACAAAAAAGGAGACAAGACGACATGTGCCAATTATAGAGGAATAAGTCTCCTTCCCATCGCATATAAAATGCTATCCAGCGTGCTGTATGAACGACTGAAGCCAATTGTCAATGACATTATTAGACCATGCCAATGCGTCTTCAGACCTGGTAAATCCACCATTGACCAGATTTTCACTCTGCGCCAAATACTGGAAAATACCCACGAAAAACACATAGACACATTCCATCTGTTCGTCGACTATAAAGCCGCATTCGACAGCCGTATCCGTTCAAAAGGTGTTTAAAGTCATGTTTGCGTTCGGCATTTCTGCAAAATGAATATGGCTATGCAGGATAACTCTAACTGGTACAAAGTCAGCAGTTAAAGTCGCAAAGGGCCTCTCGGAGCCCTTTAATACCGAACGAGGATTCAGACAAGGTGACATTTTGTCGTGTGATCTTTTTAAAATCCTGCTGGAAAAGAAATGACACTCTGTACACCACTCGCCTACACCGATTACATCGAAATAATGAGTCAAACCTTGCGAGCGGTAACAGCTGCCTTGAGAACAAGTCTGTCTAAGTGGTTCTGACAGTAAATGACGAAAAGACCAATCTGATGGTATCAACGCACATGACGTCCAGTAGACTCGGGCCAATTGTGGAACTTGAAAACTAGAGCTTCGAGGTAGTGAACGATTGTAAATACCTACTAATGACCAACAGATGCTACTATCTAAGTAAGCAGTTTAGAAACAAGGCCACCTCCCGCCAGACCAAACTCTACAAGACGCTAATACTACCCGTGCTGTTATATGAATCTGAAGCCTGGGCAAGCAGATGAGGCAGCTCTTGGAGAGTTTGAGAGAAAAATTCTCCAAAAGTATTACGGCCGATCTGCGTCGACGGTGCATATCGGTATCGAATGAACCACGAGCTTTACAATCTATACACAGACAACGATAAATTAAGTCGTATCGAGCTACAGCGTCTACGGTGGCTATGCCATGTTGTGCCAATGAATGAGAATGCCCCATATCAATATGCATACAAAAGCGAGCCTATAGATGGTTCACACAGAAGGGGAAGGCCACGAATTAGATGGAAAGATCAAGTGAAAGAGAACATCACGGAACATGGTCTTTCAAATTGGAGAAGATCGATTCAAATTGGAGAAGAGAGAAGACCGACGCGCTTGGAATTTTTTTATGCCCGGCTTATGGTACAACAGTTCTGTCACAAGCCATCTAAGTATGTATTTGTTTGACTAGGCCCCATATGAATGTCCTGGTATATTATAGATATTTTGAATTCTTATTGCGGATACCACATGTTTATAATCAGATGTCCAAAATTTAAAAAAAAAATCTCTAGAAATCACTAATATTACGAACAGAACATTTAAACAAAATGGAAGATAAGAAGGCACAAACGAAAACAAAATGAAAATACAAAGTCCACACGAATTATTAATAATAACACACTAAAACGTGATACAACACAGGTATTGGCATAGCGCCAGACTTCTATGACGAAATAAGGTGCCAAGTCGGAATTTGATAAATAGAATAGAACAAAATAAAATAGAGGAAAACAGGAAATGAGGGTCGGTCCGATGGCTTAGAACACTTTCCTACTATAATTGCAGACTCGTATGTCTTCTATACGTATTCACAAATTAGCAAAAAAATAGTATAAAGACACACACTCACACATATACAATTTCATATAAAAACACATCATTAGAATATTTAGTTAGAATTGTTAAAAATAATCATTTGTTAAATTCTGACAGCCGCTAAATTTAATTTGTTTTGCGATTTGTGAGTTTTTTTCTTTCCAATATTTTTAAGGTCACACACAAACAATAACAACAACATACAATGCGAAAGGGAATTTACTTAAAATCCAGCAAGTCACTGATAATGATTATCCGCTATATAATATTTTTGCGTTGTTGTTTTTTTTTTCATGTATTTTTTAACCAATCTTCTTGTAATTGATATTCGATTTACTTCCGCTTTTAGAAATTCACAAAATTCTAATTTGTTTCTATTAATTCAATTTATTTTTATTGTAATAATTATTACTGCCGGTGATTTTCACTACGAACTTTTCACTTTGTTTGTTTGTAAGAATGTGCAACTTATGCGACATAGATATTTTTTTGGCGATAAACAGCAACGAATTCCAGATTTCTCAGGAATAAACTGACATTTGTTGGTCCTGCGCATTGATTTGTTATGAGCCATATCATATGTTGCTTCGGTGTGCAAGAGAAAGAAACCCTCTTCAGTTTGTTGTTTACGATTTTAGGGGATGAAGCATAAGGGTGGATCCGTTTTATGAAAAAGTAGTAGTAACACTACCCTTAGTAGTAGTAATACGAAAATAGTCAACTGTGATGTGTACTGAAGGGCAAAATTGAAATTTTTTGAAAGCCGTTATTAAAGAAGATTTTGAAAATATTTTCAAGGAAACATAAGTATACATATGGGTTCCGGTGTAAATAAATTATAAATGGTCAGGCTCTGGTCCTATAGTTTTTGAGAATGACATGAGAGAGAATGAAATGTCGCTATTTTTTTTTAAAAAAAAGAGGCTGTAGTTTGATAACTTGCTCATTGAGCACAAAATCGTCCTACCAAAAATATCATTATTTGTCCAGTATTCATGGTAGATCCAAGTTCAACCCTTATTCAGCAGTTTGGGTTTATCACACAAATTGACAATAATTTGATATTCTAGTTTCTCATTAGATGTCAGATATTGATACAGAAAATTATTAAAATCAGTCTACGTTTTTGTATAGCCACCAAATAACGGTATCCTAATTGTGGCCATTTTACCTAGGCAATGATACTTAAAATGTTTTTTGAAAAATCCACGCCTCAGTAATTAAAAAGCAGTGAGCGGAGCAGTATAGTCATACGGGGCCGACCATACGATACCCTACACAACTATTAAGGAACTCTATTTTTCTGTGAATTTTTTAGCCTGAACAGTATTTCATGATAGTTACACCTTCTTGCCCGATTAGAGGTCAACAGCACATCTTCCTTAAACTGACATATTTTCCGAATATTCACCAGCCATTCTTTGGCCCGATCCCCTTCTCCATGTAAAAATGCGCCATGTTTGGACCATAATTGCGAGCGACCAGAAAACCGACAAAAAATAAGTATTTGGTCCATTTCATCCCCTAAATATTAACCGATCTTCATCAGAAGCAATAGGGGTATACCTATACCTATAATATCCTTACAACATAATTGTGTAGGGTTTAAATATTCTTTAAAATGTCCTCTTGGATGTACTGCCAACATCTCGCCTCTATATCCTTCAGGAATAAATATATACGTTATAGAATACAAATTTTGTAATTTTTCACACAAAAGTCTTTGTCCCGATACCCGTCTCCACGTAAAAATTCGCGACGTTAAAAATACGCGCGACAGTCCTTCAAAAAATTCAGGACTATTGAAGAGATGGTTCTTAAAAAATGTTCTTTAAAAAGTGCATGCATCTTATGATGGGCCTTAAAAAATACTTCTTAAAAATATCCTCGTCTCTTAGCAGGGTCCTTGAAAAATATTCTTAAAAAACACTTCACCACTCAGTGATACAGGGTATTATGTCTTTGTGCATATGTTTGTAACAAGCAAAAGGAAATACATGGTTCCTTTTGAGAATATGCATAGAATCACTTTTTAAGTCGATTTATGCATGTTCGTCCGTCTGTCTGTTGATGTTAAATTGTAAACAACGAACAGGTCGAATTTATTATCCGAATTGGATGAAATTTGGCACAGCTCATCTATTCCGCCCAAGGACGAACCCTATTGAAATTGGGAAAAATCAATTCAGATTTAGATATAGCTTCCGATTTGCACCAAATTTGGCTTAGTGTACTAAATTAGGTTTAGAGTGATGTATGTTAAGTTTCGTGAAAATGGGTTCAGATTTAGATATAGCTCCCATATATATTCGTCCGATTTTAGGTAAATAGTACACCAAAGTCCCTATATATGTTTCGATTTGCACGAAATGTGGCATAGCGTACTAAATTGAGTCTAGAAAGATGGGTGTTAACTTTCGAGAAAATCGGTTGAGATTTATATATAGCTTCTATATATATTTTCGTCCGATTTTAGGTAAATAGTGCACCAAAGTCCCTACATATCTTTGGATTTGCACGAAATTTGGCATAGCGTACTGAATTGAGTCTAAAATGATAAGTGGTATGTTTCGGGAAAATCGGTTCAGATTTTTATATAGCGCCCATATATATTTTCGTCCGATTTTAGGCAAATAATACACCAAAGTCCCTATATACACTTCGGTTTGCACGAAATTTGGCATAGCGTACTAAATTGAGCCTTACATGATGAGTGGTAAGTTTCGGGAAAATCGGTTCAGATTTCTGTATAGCTCCCATATATATGTTCGTCCGATTTTAGGTAAATAGTGCACCAAAGTCCCTATATATCCTTCGGTTTGCACGAAATTTGGCATAGCATACTGAATGAAGTCTTGAGATTTGTGTGTTAAGTTTCGCGAAAATCGGTTCAGATTTAGATATAGCTCCCATATATATTTTCGTCCGATTTAATGTAAATGGTGCACCATGGTCCCCATATATCCTTCGATTTGCACAAAATTTGGCATAGCGTACTGAATTGAGTCTAAAATGATGAGTGGTAAGTTTCGGGAAAATCTGTTTAGATTTCGATATAACTCCAACATATGTATATATGTTCGTCTGATTTTACATAAATGGTGCACCAAACTCCTAATGTTTGTTCAATTAACATGAAATTTCGCATAACGTATCAAATTGGGACTTGAACGACGTTATTGTGTTTTGTTTAAATTGGTGCAGATGCACCAGTCTGCCCCAATGAAATTAAATTTATCATAGGTTGCAGAAAGATATGAGCATGTTCCTTCGAAGCAACAGTGACATGCAATTGTAAGGATACACATGTACAACATACCCAAAGTGTTAAGGGTATCATATAGTCGGTCCAGTCCGACTTTACTACTTTCCTTAATGGTTTTAAACAATTTTTGACAGATAGAAAAAAACATTCTTTAACCACTATAATTCCTGATATTTTTTAATCCACGTCTGTAGATGTCCTTGAAAAAAATATTCTTTAAAAAACCGATGTTTCCTTAGATGGCCATTGAAAACCTATTCTTTAAAAAATCCAATCTACCTGAACCAATGTGTTTAAAACAACTGAAGCTTATGGTAGGCATCGGAGACATATTCTTTAAAAAAAAAATCTCGTTTCGAAAATCCCAGAAATTATGAAAAATTATGAAAAAAATATTCATAATTTAGCAGGGAAATTTGCTAACCAATTATATATGCCAATGCATTGAAATAAAATCAAGTTTTGTTCAAAACGTTTGGAATAAAATTATGATTTAAGATCTGAATCACACACATTGTGGATCAAATAACATATTTAAATAATTGGTTGTCCCTGAGAACACCAATCTTCTGTAATAAAAATGACTTTTGCCTTGAGATATGTTTACACGCCGCATTTTAAGGCCTTGTTTATAGATTACATTCACGAAAAATTCCACATCTGATGAATGAATTAAACAGTTCTTAGTAAATGCTACCAGCAGCTACAATCTATATCACCACTCTCGACAAACTAATTAAACATAACTGTGTGTTTTAAAAAATAAAAAAACAAAAACATATTTAATATTTCGATTTAGTCTGTCTGAATGGGCTATAAAGTTTATTGTGTTTGTCGTACGGTTTATAGGTGGTGGCAGTTATTGTCGTCAGAAAACGTATGCACATAACTAATCAATATTTAACATTGACCATGAATTTGTCTCAATTAAAATGAGACAAAGACAACTACAACAACTATACCATAATGATAACAATATCACAAGATGTTAATTTTGTTTTTTTTTATTGACCATTCTAATTCTGTGTGATAAACTATTTTTGTAGTGTTTTATTGATTGAAGGTAAGGTTTATCCGGTTTGCTAATTCTTTTGTTTGAGGCACAGACCCATGATTGAGACAACAACAATTCCCAATATTAAATGAGCCAAACAGAAGATTTTTGTCTGCATTTAATTATTTTACATATGTTAATTTTTATTATAATTTGCATTATTTATAAGTTCTTCAAAACTATATTGTCTGATTGCTTTGTTGTTGTCTCTTTTCAATTTTGAGAAATGGTGTTCGATAAATTTTCAAAAGTAAAAAATACTGGTTTGTCAAATTAAAAAAAACAAAAATTGGCGGGATGGCAATGCTGTTTTGTACCATATCTAGGCTTGGTAAAGATAATATGTTGTGAAAAGTTTGGTTCAAATCGGACATTTCATATTGGATTTATAAATATTGAAAATGTTGACCATTTGTGGGGGAGGTAACAGATAATTGGTAATGATAGTAAGATCAAATCGGATAATTTGTTCGCATGATATTATAAAATTATAAGCACAATTTTGGTCATTTTGTGAGGGAGATACCCATCTTCGAAGTGGAACTAAGTATAGAAGAAATGTTAAGATGCAAAAAATTTGGATGAAGTCGTGCGCACGAGCCTGACAGACACACTGACCGACTCCAAGTTATCTGAAAAGAATTTGGTCCAAAGAAACATGGGGTCTAAAACAAATATTTTGATAATCATCAAAGCTAAGGGTATACAAATCACTATTTGAAGTGTTCTGGCCTTAGAGAAACAATATGCAAACCTTCCACGTTTGGTGTTATGCTGGTCGTTGAGAAATAATCTTAAAAAAAATATTTGTTAAATAATGAGAAACGTCGTTATGTTCCGAATTTTCAGCTTAGAGGCCCTTTATCATCTGAGAAAACGAAATACAAAATTACATACACAAAGATTTGAATATTCGGCATACCGGACATAGCGCGTATCTTAACATTCGGTCTATAGCCAATATTAAAAAGTGTTGTTTTAATGCTTCGAAAAACCGAAACACTTTCTTATGGTATTTCGAGTTTTCATAGCACATAAAATTAAGAGATACCTTCCTATGATAGCAATATCAAAACATGTACCTCCATTGAAAGTTTTCGGCAAATAGTTTTTTTACCCACCAAGAACCCGAAATGATATATTACATCAACTTTGGTGGGACCTACATGGTTCTAAGTTGGGGAAAATTCCTACGGACATTTTTTTTAACTTCGCCTAAGGTATTCACAAAGACCTTCAATGTGTCAGGACCATTTTATGAGTGTTACATAAAAATATATACTGGAAACTTCAAAAGTCGAACGGGACGACTATATGATAGCTTTCACCACTTTGGATACATACAATATTTGCCAATATGTACAATATCTTGTCGATAGAACAGACATAGGATCTTTGGAGATTAGATGCAAATTAGATGTGTGATGTACATAGACATTTAAACCAAACATATACATACCATTCTGATATCTATGAAAAATTGCAAGTCAATCGGGCAGACTTTGATTCTTCGGTGATACATGGTAAAATCGTAAAATTATGTATAGGAGCTATAAGTAAATCAGGAACTAATTGAGCAACCGTGGCATACACCATTTGGTATGCTGCACTACAGTGCGCCTTCCACAATTTCATCTCAAAAAATTTCGTCTCAAAAAATCGGAGGAATCTACAACTAAATGTGAACCGATTTCGACAAAAAATTACAGACATTAAACTGGACTTAATTCAGTACGCTGTGCAAAATTGTGAATCAATCGGACAAACATTGGGAGTTTGGTGCATCATTTACTTGAAATCGGACGAAACTATATATGGGAACTATATCTAAATCTGAACCGATTTTAATAAAACATAACACATTTTATCATATTCTCTATTCCATACGTTGCGCTAAATTTCGTCTCAAACGGACAAAACCTGGGAGTTTGTTGCACCATGCACCATTTACTGAAAATCGGACAAATCTATAAATGGGAAATTTATCTAAAACTTAATCAATTTTCTCCAATTTCAATATGGTTCGTCTTTGGACCAAATAAATGAGCTGTGCCATATGTTATCCAATTCGGATTATAAATACAATCTGTACTTCTGCAATCTGTAATCGATAGCATAACCATTATTTTTCAATACGGCATTAAATCGACAACTGCTATCTATGATACTCCAAAGATCTTACTATAGGGTAAAGATGTGATGATTATAAAACCCTGATTTTTTAAATTATTGACATGTTATGGTGTATATTTGGTGGTAATTGAAAAAAAAACAAGAGGTATATTTACTTCAGCGAAGGGAACCATAACGTTTTCAAACATATTTGTCCATTGACTCTTACTTACATAGCTTGCTTGTTACAGAACGATTGTTCCATAACTTGAGCTTAAAAAATATAGCCGCATTCATTTTGCAGGAATGCCGAACGCAGACATGGGTTTGCACACCTCTGAACGGATAGGACTGTCGAATCCGGATATATAGTCTACGAATAGGTGGAATATGTCAATATGTTTTTCATGGGTCTTTTCCAGGATTTGGCGCAGAGTGAAAATCTGGTCAATGGTGGATTTTCCAGGTCTGAAGACGCACTGGCATGTTTCAATAATGGGAATGATAGTTATAGTTGGCACATATCGTCTTGTCTCCTTCTTTGTGAACGGGACACAGGCATGCATTCATCTAGCGAAATTATACTTATCAGCTTGTGCATGCTCCTGACCAGCATCTGACAACAAGTCTTGAATGGTTCGGCTTGATTATTCTTCAGCCGATTTATTGCCATTCTGAATTCATCTTGGCTAGGTGGTATACACTCTATGCCGTTATCTCTTTTTGGTTCTGGGGTATCTTCTTCGCCGCCACTATTTGATACCAAACGTTTTTCAAAATGCTCTTTCCAGATCCTCGTACAAATCCTCAACACGCTATCTGTCACCAAGTTTCCTTCTTCATCTCTACAGGAAGATGTGCCTGCACCAAACCCTTCGGTTTAGTGTTTTACTCGTTGGTAGAAAAATAATTTTTATCTAAATATTTACTTTTGGACGTATATAGACCATTAAAAATACGTCGAGATAAATTTTAGCTTTCGAAAAAAATCTTTAAAATAAGTCATTAATAATACATGTTTGAGTGTCTATTAAAAATAATATAAAATATCCACCCTGGTATTTTGTACTTTTCCCGAAAACCAATTATAAATAGTCCAACAAAAGAGGATATTTTAAGAGTTTTTTTTCTATAAAGAGACATTGATAATGTTGTGTTTGATCAACTGGGATCTAAAAATGAAAATGCTATTAATATACCCGAATCATTTTTTACATTTCCTTTAAAAAAAAGTTAATAAAAATTCACCATATAATACGATATAAATTATTTAAATATTCTAAATCGTATATTTCCTGATCCCCAAATAAGGGGGAAGTACACAATCGCACACGATTATAAAAATATACATAATTGCCGTTGATATTCTTAAGGAGATAATAATTTAATTATTATCACGATAATTAAGACAGTATTTTTAATTATTTTAACACACACAAATATACATATATACATGTAATTATTAAAGCTGCTACTATTTCCGATGAATTTTTATTTTAACAACAAATTCTAATGGACAGGTCAGAGTCGACATACTAAAATTTTAAAAACAATTTAAGTGGGTTAAGTAATTGCTTCATTAAAAGAAAAATTATTTAAATGAATTATAACGACTTAAAATGTAATAATTTTATTATTAAAGAAGGAAAAAAACAAATTGTCAATGACTCAGCTAGACTCATTATCGGCTATAGATAGTCCTTTCACCTCATCTATAGAAACTTCGTTTATAGCGACTCCCTTCAGCTGGTTTATAAAAAGCTTCCTTCAGTCTGTCTGTTTTAAAACTCACTTCAATTCGTCTATAGAGACCATCTATAGAGAGATGAACCGACTTATAGACTAGCTGAAGATGGTCTCTATAGACGAATTGAAGGGAGTTTTAAAACAGACAAACTGAACGGGGCGTTTTCCCTTTAGCTCACCTATATCGACTCCCTCAGCTTGTCTATAGAGATTGACTTCAGCTCTTACATAAAGACTGCCTTGATATCGTCTATGTAGGCTCGGTTCAGTTTCCTGAGCTCCAGTCTATTGATACTTCATTAGCTCGTATATAAAGACACCCTTCAGCTCGTCTCTTGTCCTGTAGGTATACACATTTCATTAGCAAAAAATATTATAGACCTACCTTATTTTCCACTTAATATTTTTCAGATTGCCTTTTTTGCATCGTATTTACCTGACCTTAAAATCTTAATTAAATTCAATGGACAAACACTCCGCTCAATACCTGTCGATGTTTAGGTTTAGAGGAGGGAGGTTTAGAAGAGCAAACAACGCAAAAGTCAAACAATAAACTGTATAAACAAACAGCTCCTTGTATTTGTTACTTAAAACAAACGTCAACCTATTCAGACTAAGTGGCCCATTCACATCTCCGAGAGAGGGAGAAGATTTTTTTCTAAGCAAACAACGCAACGCATTTGATGTGCAAACAACGAATGAAAAACGAAAAAACATAGTAGCAACAAAAGTAAATCCGTTAAATCCGCAAATACACAAGCACGGGGACTTGGTTGCAACCCAACGTGGCCCACATCGTTTCATACCAACGCACGTTGTTGCCATTTGATTTTTCATTTTTAGCCTTTTTTGTTTGTCGAATGTCGGTGAATGCTTTAGGGAATGGCGAATTTTAAAATTATTTTGGGGTGATAGAAAACATATTTTTTTAAAAAGACCTTTCAAAAAATAATACTTTAAAAATACACACCTTGTCTGGGGTTATTTAAACACAGTAAGGAAAGTAGTAAAGTCGGACGGGGCCGACTATGATACCCTTCACCACTTTGGGTATATTAAAAAGATGCAACAGAAGGGCCATTAACATGAAATTGAATGAACTAAAATATGTGACCTTTATCTAAATGTGAATCGGCTTGGATCAATCCATAAAAAATGTCATTCGTTCGTTATAATGGGACAAAATTATGTAAATCGATATGGGACAGATCCCATCAAAATTTAATAAACGTTTGGCTCTACCATCTTAAGTACGTTGTGTAAAATTTTGTGTCAATCGGTCTCACTTCGAGTCTTTGGTGCACCATTTATTTAAAATCGGAAGCAAATATATATGGGAGCTATATCTAAATCCGAACTTTAGTACATTGTGCAAAATTGTGTGGCAATCGGCCTAACTTTGGGTCTTAAAATCGGACAATTTTCAGGAAACTTAACACACACCATCAATTCAGTACGCTTTGTCAAATTTCCTGCAGATTTAAATCGGGCGAAAATATATAGGAGCTATATCTAAATCTGAACCATTTTTCACGAAACTTCACACACATCGTTCTGGGGTTCATTCAGTACGCTATGCCAAATTTCGTGTAAATCGAAGGATATACAAGGACTTTGCTACACCATTCACATTAAATCGGTCGAGCATATATATGGGAGCTATATCTAAATATGAACCGATTTTCAAGAAATTTTACATGCATCATTCTAAATACAAGTCACTATGCTATGCCAAATTTTGTGGAAATCGAAAGATATATAGGGACATTGGTACACCATTAACATTAAATCGGACGAAAATATATATGGGAGCTAAATCTGAATCTGAACCGATTTTCAAGAAAATTTATACACATCATTCTAGACTCAAGTCAGTATTCTATGCCAAATTTCGTGGAAATCGAAAGATATAAAGGGACATTGGTGAACCATTTACATTAAATCGGTCGAGGATATATATGGGAGCTATATCTAATTCTGAACCGATTTTCAAGAAATTTTACACACATCATTCTACACTCAATTCAGTACGCTATGCCAAATCGGAAGATATATAGGGACTTTGGTACATTAGATCGGACGAAAAATATATATAGGACCTATATCTAAATTAGAACCGATTTTTCCCAATTTAAATAGGGTTCGTCCTTGGACCAAATAGAGCTGTGCCAAATTTCATCCAATTCGGATCATAAATGCGATCTGTACTTTGTTTACAATTTAACATGGACAGACAGCTGGACGGACGGACGGACATGCATAAATCGACTTAGAAAGTGATTCTATGTATATTCTCAAAAGGAACCATGTGTCTATCTCGTTTCCTTTTGCTTGTTACAAAGACATAATATCCTGTACCACAGTGTGGTGAAGGGTATAAAAATCCAGGTCCTGAAAAAACAAATCCTCGCCCTGTTTGGATTCTTTTCAAAATCCTCGCAATGTTTGGATTCTTTTCAAAAATATTCTTGACAATATCCACGCTTTGTATGAAACCTTTTCAAAAATATTCTTGACAATATCCACGCTTTGTATGAAACCTTTTCAAAAATATTCTTGACAATATCCACGCTTTGTATGAAACCTTTTCAAAGATATTCTCTTAAAAATCACGCCTATTGTAGCCCTAAGAAAAATATTCTTTAAAAAGCCACGCCTATTGTAGCCCTAAGAAAAATATTCTTTGAAAAGCCACGCCTATTATAGCCCTTGGAAACATATTCTCTAAAAAATCCACGCCTATTGTAGCCCTAAGAAAAATATTATCTAAAAAATCCACGCCTCTTGAGATTGTCCTTATTTTTAAATTCTCATCACCCCTTTTTTTTGGAAAAATCCTTCTTCCTTTCCTAAAGTCCTTCACATGTAGTGGGCTCTCCTCATCCACTTCCATATACATATATAACGAAATCAAATAAGTAAACAAAAGCCAATTTTGGCGCTTTTTTCCTCCACACAAATCTCAAAAAAAATGCACAATAAACAGAGAGCCCGATTTGCGAATGGGCGCATACTCCAAATTAACAGCTGATTTGGTGGTCTTCCCCCATAAAGCTTTTTCTACAATCCCTAAAGCTTTTAGACGAACCGAACCTTTAGCTTGTATTTAGTTATTATTTGTTTGTTGGTCGAAACGGATTTATTAACACGAAGGAAATTCAAAGCGTCCGAAGTGGCTAACATTAAATGTAAAGCGTGACCGTGTGGCTAATGAAGTGAGGGGTAAACAAATAAGCAATTGCAGGGGGGGTTGCCAATACTGCTGTTGTTCCGTTGCCATTTTTAGTGGGGAATGGGTGTGTGGTGGCACAAAAAAGGTCAATAACAAATAGTAATAATAAAGAAAAAAGGAAAAAAGTGCAACCAATAATACAACAACCACAAAAAAATTAAAAGAGGATAGAAAAATTACGACCACCTTGAAGGTGCCTCAACAGAAAACATATGTATGTGTTGGCAAAGCGATATCATTAAACATAATTAAGTGTGTGAGGGAGAGCATTGGGGCGGTATGAGTACCCCTTGAAAACCTAAAAGTGTATTCGGTCGTTTTAATTTGAGTTCTTGTTGTTGTTCTAGTGTTTTACTTTGGAGGGGAAATGGAGCCATTGCCTGTATTAAGGAAATGTAAATGGTTTTTGGAAATGAAATGTTATTGAAAATATTTTTATTACCCACTTCGAAATATAACATCAACCGAAACCCCATAATGGAACAAAATAAATAAAAAAAGCAACTAACTAATAACAGCGATAAAGAAAATAACAAAAAAGGAAACAACAACAAAAATAAAAATAATAAAAAAGAGGAAAACCATGTGATTTCATAAATTTTATGACACACACACACACAAAATACCATGTGAATTGTTAAGTTTTTCGATTATACATATGTATGTAACATATTATCATATATACTATGTTCAAAATAAAATAAAAAATCCCCTTCTTCTAATAATATATATTGACAACCGACCGACCAACCAACCAACAACAGATCAAAAAATCCATATTTGGATAAAAGCCAATAAATTTGTGTTTTTGGTTTGTTCTCTCAAACCTAAGACAGATTCTTGTCATCTGCCCCAATTCTTGCTGTTGCCGCTGCCCCTGCTAATACTGGTTTTGCTAGAAAAATGCCCTCAACAAGGTTTGTATGCTACTATGGGACAAATACAATTTACATATTTCTTTATTTCATTTCTTTGCTTAGCTCGATACATCAAACTTTGCCCTATGCCTATATTATTAATATGTTGTATTTTTTATAGACAATTCCAAAGTCCCCTAATATACACATCCAATGGCTAATTGTTATTTTAACCACCATCACATAAATGTTTGTCTACTATACG
>NW_026879994.1:0-28182 GCF_032173495.1 Musca vetustissima
AGATTCTCAAAAGGAACCATGTGTCTATCTCGTTTCCTTTTGCCTGTTACAAACATATGCACAAAGACATAATACCCTGTACCACAGTGTGGTGAAGGGTATAAATAGAGTATTGTATACATATATGTATATTGTTTGATCCATCTGAAAGTCTCAGTACGCGCTTCTTTTTTCTGTCTAGTGCTTTTCAAATATGTCTCCCTGTTGATATAGATGTATCTGAAATAGACAATTTAGAAATAACTGAAGATAGGAGTCCTACATAAAGTCATTTTTGTTATCGAAAACTTACCTATAGAACATTGGTGGTATACCTCTTGGACAGTTAATGATGCGTTGAGGACCTCTATGGAGCGATACCTCTTCCTGTTTTGCTGTTAAATGTTTACAGAATCTGTATCTAACCCTTTATGTATGCTCTCAATCTGTGGGGCCTTCTAAAAGGGCGATATCTATAGAAAATCTGGAAATGAAGCCTTTAGAAGGATAACATTGGTCTGTAATGTGTTACAATATCAAAACTTACCTCAGATATATCATCTGTATTTCGTTCGAATATTGATTTTTATTCATTTATGAAGAAAACACATTTCGTAACGACATTTGCTTTTAAAATTCCGAAAATTACAAAAAAACTCTTAGCAAAATGACAAACCAATTGTTCTGTTTTGCCTTCGAGAAATTATTTTGAAGAGAGGAATATTGATTATTAATATTTCCACCGGTAATCTATAAAATAGTCAATTCATTACCCTCTGCATTACCAGTAACTACCGAATTGAAATTTTATGCCTAAACAACTTTTTATATAAAAACAGACAATTGATATTTTTTGAAAAACTGGGTAGTTTGTTCCAAATTCGGTTTACGAAATTTAATTTTATTTTACAGAAGAAAAAATAATTTTAAAATTGTCACATTCAAACATTATTTTATTCGCTGTTGCATTTTTATGTCTCGCTACAGTAAGATCCCGTATACATATATTTCGTCCGATTTGATGCAAATGCTGCCCAAATCCGATGGTTTCGAGCTTATTTATCGAATTTACAAGCCAGGGAACCTACGCACCCACAGTTGTTCGATGCGTTACGCCGTTAGTTAACCGGATCAAGGGGACCTCCCCCAAGCATATTAAGGGGACCTCCCCCATTCTCGATCATTGGGCTAGTAAATGGATACCAAGCATGTTATGGTTTTAATTTTACACATTTATAATTGAAGATTTAAAAAAGAAGAAAAATAATTTGCAAAACTTGGTTGTTGTTGTTTTTGGTGATTAAACCTTTGAACATTTTTTTTTTTTTGAAAGTCGCCTATTTTTGACCACAAACTAAGTTAAAAATAAGGAATTTCTTCACCGATTGGCTTTATCCTAGTTCATACGAGAGCTATATACTCCCAGAGAAACGTGTCAAAATTTGGAATGGATTGGATTATTAGTTTTTGAGTTTTCCGCCATTCGTAAAATACGACTTCGAAAAAATTTGTTTACAGTTTGAGAATCACTCCTGCCGTCACATGATGCTGACACAATAAATCGGCTATATCTTCAAGAGTTCTTGAGATTTTCTTGAGTTTTTTGACACCGAGAATGGGAGGGGGTCCCCTTAAAATCAATTTTATCAAGGTTTAATATTTGCCTTCACTCTAGAAACATCCCTTTTCAAAGCAGATTTTTGCTGTAGCGATGGACAATTACTTCACATACCTACAATTACTTCCATGGTATACACATTTTTTGTGCAACCTTCGAAAGTGTCTTAATGGTGCAAAACGCTATTTGGCCTGCCAACATTTGTGTTGCTATGGGAAGTAGGTTCACCAAGGTTCGAATTCTAGTCGTTCTCAGCTGAAATAATTTTTATTTATTTGAGTTTTGCCTGTAAGGCCGATGATCATTTGACTGGTTTTAAAACCCTCCACCATAACGTGAATTGTATATTAAAGTTGTCATTCCGTTTGCAACACCTCGAAATATTCAGCGGAGACAGAGAGGGGCCCTAGGGGTTCTCCATCCACCCCCCCTGGGTATGCATTTCTTAACGGTATGTTTATGTTTGTAACAGCGATTTTTTCAGTTTGTATTCTTGATCAGAATAAATGTCGATTTACGTACGTCCGTCTGTATGTCTGTTGAAATAACGACAGAGGTCGCAATATTTAAGAGCTCTGAAATTTTGCACAGACGTTGCTAGTACTCCAACGGTGTTTGGTATTGCAAATACCCCCCAAATTTTCGACATTTTTAAGTTTTAGATGTAATTTGGTATTTTGGGTTCTCATTGTATAGCTCATCTCCGTACCAAAAATTAGTAATATTGACCCAGGTTTCATGTAGCCCCCATATAACGGTACCCACTGTGTTTGATACTAAACATATTAAATATTGGCTCATGTTTAAGGGTAGCCTCTATAACATTAGGTTGGGGAAAAATCGGAGAAATGACCGAAGTTGACCGGTATGTTAGCTGTCATAACATCGCCTATGAGCCAAAAATCGAACATAAAACCATGTACACAAAGCTGGATTCAAAAACATGCTCGATGTTTGGGCGCCACACCAATTAACAGAAAAAATAGGATGGATCGAATTTCCATCTGCGAAGCCTTGGCCACACGGAATGAGACCCATTTCTTAAACGGATGGTGACTGGAGATGAGTATTGAATCCCATACGATAACCCTGTGTGAAAACGATCGTGGTCAAAGAACGATTAAGCACCTCAAATGGTGGCCAAACCAGGACTAACGGCAAGGAAGGTTCTGCTATGCATTTGGTGGGACTGGAAGGGGATTAGTTATTATGAGTTGCTTCCATATGGTCAAACGCAAAATTTTGATCTCTACTGTAAACAACTGGACCGTTTGAAGATAGCAATTGACCAGAAACGGCCAGGACAACGCTAGACCATACACAACTACTGTGACTCGCCATAAACTTCGGGTGCTTGCTATGGCACCAAACGATTATGATCTTTTTATTGCATTGCAAAATTCCTTTAATGATAAAAAAAATTGGTATCTAGGGTGGATTTTGAAAATCGACTACTTAGAGTTTTTTGCACGAAATTTGACGCAGCGTAATGAATTAGGACTAGACTGATGTGTGTTAAGTTTCCTGAAAATCGGTTCAGATTTAGATATAGCTCCCATATATATTTTCGTTCGATTTAATGTAAATGGTGCACCAAAGTCCCTTTACATCTTTCGATTTGCACGAAATTTGGCACAGCGTAATGAATTAGGTGTAGAATGATGTGTGTTAAGTTTCCTGTAAATCGGTTCAGATTTAGATATAGCTCCCATATATATTTCTGTCCGATTTAATGTAAATGGTCCACCAAAGTCCCTATATATATTTCGATTTGCACGAAAGTTGGCACAGCGTAATGAATTAGGTCTAGAATGATGTGTGTTAAATCTGAAATCGGTTCAGATTTAGATATAGCTTCTATATCTGACCAAATGAAAAATTTTGTATCGGTTGCAGAATGAAATATTTATGGATTCAGTTTCATTTTACTGGTCATTTAAAAATTCGACGTCTGTTAGGATTCATTTGTTGAATATACCCAAAGTAGTGAAGGGTGTCATATAGTCGGCCCCGTCTGACTTTACTACTGTGAATCATACAACAAAACGGTGCATATTTGGCCCAAATCGGACATTCCGAAGCATGTTAAATAAAGTCCTATAGTTAATATAAAAATAATGGATTTATTTTCTCCAACCTAATATTATATAAATCCTATAAGCACCCATTTGTCCTATTTCTACCGGTTTCTAATTGAATTTAGAATTGAGATTGCCAAGTTTGATTTATAGCACATATAAATGGCACATATATTATTTGTGGGGTTTGTAATATAAATTCTAAGAGCACCTCCTGCACATACATTATTTGGAGTTTTGAGATATCAATGACCTATAAAGAAAGAATCGTACTATCACTCAAAAAGAAGGATATGGTTAGGTCGAACATCTGTGAACGATAATTGCATTAAATTGTATTCGCAAATCATTTATTATGCGAATGAATTGATAGGACCACCTGCTGACAGGAAATCTCTTGAAGTCTGAACTCCCATGTGATTTCAATTGAATGCAGTTCAAGTTGAAATAACCTTAACTTGTTGTTTTGATGCACTTCCAATTGGAATGCGTTATACTTCGGGTCGATATACAACTTTATGTTAGGCAAATAGGTAAAAAAAACTCATGTACATTTTGTGGGGGAGCCTAGATTCGTGTATCAACAAAATAGAAAATTAAACGATTTGTGCTTTTCCATTTTTTGTGCTGTGTGTTTGTACTTGTTTGCACATTTTGTGTTTATTAAGAAAACAAAATACCCAGACGCGAATGAGTGAGTGACGGACTTGTTGGTTGGTCGCCTAACTGACTGACTATGTGAATGAGTTAGCCAGTATCTGGATCAATTCATTGTTTTAGCTTTAATCATAAAAATCCACCATGTTTTCGTCGTTTTCTGTTCTTTTTTTCATTTGTCAAGGGGTCAGTTTGTGGTCATTTTGTTTTTTTATTGGTTTTTATTTTATATTCATTTCATCTTATCTTTATTTGCACAAACAAACACACACTCACATATTTACCGGGAGCCATATATTCATATATAAAGTATATGAAATTTTGTCGTTTTTTTCATTCTTGCATATATCGAGATTGTCCACTTTAGATTAAGATTGTTTGCTGGTGCCATTGGTGATATTTCTGTTGTTGTTGTTGGTTCTGATACTGCCGAATGGCTAGTTGGCGGCCTGACTGGCTGCCTGGCTGACTTGCTGTTGAGGGCATGAATAATTTATGTACATTTCATATGATTTTAATTGTTTGCAATGTTTGCATACACTAACCAAGTTGTTGTTGCTGTTTTGGCTGTTTTTGATATTCCTTCATCATCGATTCATCGTTCTACCCATACTAGTCGGAGTTGTTGTTAGTGTGCCTGGGTCTGGGTTGAAGCCATGTCAAAAGTTTGTTGTTTATGCTGAACATAAGTCAAGAGACGGCTTAAGTCCTCGAAAAAAGGCCACTACCAACTCTTTTAAAACTCTTCCAGTTCTTATTTTTTATTATGAATTTATGCAAAAGAGCACCTTAGAGGACTAAACACCAAACAAGCAGCAACAACAACAAATATACGGACCAACTACAAAAGACTTCATAATAAAAATTATAGTTGAAAACAATTTGCTGGAATACAACAGGCTAACAACTACAGTAACTGGAGAAAAAAAAGATTCAAGTACTAAACGCTTATTTCCATACATAGAAGTTGGCTGTAGTGAACGCAAAAAAGGCATATTCGTAATTTTAGGGAAGTATTCCCAATAATAGTAACTCTGAATACGTCACATATGTCACATATGTTTACATGAAAGTTTTTTTACATACTTAGAACTAAATTGTTTAAATGTTCGATCGATTTGTTGGGAAAATGTGGACATTAAAAATACCGCGGCAAGGTCTAACACATTCCTGGTTGTGAAAATTGTAACTGCTTCTGGCAGAGTAAACATGTTACCTTCGGCCGTGCCGACCATTTTACACCCTACGCCAGGAAACGGACATTTAAAATATTTTTTTTATAAAAAAATGGGCTCTCCAGCCTCCCCTGTCATAGCTGACATAGTTATGGAGAAATTGCTGGACTCATCAATTCAGATAATGTACACAAAACCAAAAATTTTGAACAAATATGTGGACGACATTTTTACAGTCATGAAAAAAGACGAAATAAAGGATAATTTGGACATCTTGAACTCATTCAACTCTCAAATACAATTTACTATGGAACTTGAAAGCAACAACCAATTGCCATACCTGGATTCACTAGTGATACGAAAAGGACCCCATCTCAAACTTGACTGGTACCAGAAACCTACAGCGTCGGGACGACTGATTAACTTTACATCTAGACATCCGAGAAGAACAATAATCAACACTGCATCCAATTTCATAAATAGGGTTTTAGACATAAGCCATCCAGACTATCACAACAAAAACATTAATATAATTAAGAAGATCCTGAAGAAAAATGATTTTCCGGACAAAACTATTGACAATCTCATGATACGAGCAAGAAAAGAAAAGACAAAGAAAACAAGCGACAACAGCGAGAAAATTTACAAAACTATGACATATACACGTGGGTTTTCAGAAAGATTAAAACATTCTAACATTTACGACAACACAAAATTTGAGCTGGCATTTAAAACTACAAACACGCTGAATAATCTTTTCAGCAAATTAAAAAGTAAAATACAAGACGAGGAGAAATCCAACGTAGTATACCGCATTAAATGTAAGGGAGACAAGTCCAACGTATGCCAAAAGGTATATGTTGGCACTACTAAGACAAAATTAAAGACAAGAATATCCGCACATAAATCGGATCAAAAAGCTCTGTACAAACCCATAGAGCAAAAAACAGCCCTTGCAGCACACTGCACAAAAACAGGACATACCCCAGATTTTAATGACATAAAAATTCTAACTCAAGAAAGTAATTATCAAAAAAGGTTTACTCTTGAGATGTTGCACATAATCAACACTCCACTTGACACTCGACTCAATTATAAAACCAACACAGACAACTGCGCTCAGATCTATAGACACACAGTAAACAAATACAAATCTGGTAGACTTTAGTTGAAGTAAGAACGTTGACTTAAAGACAACATAACTTTCTTCAAGTAAGTTTACTTACATATTGTTATTGTTGTTTCAAAATCTGTTAAAATATATGTAATTGTAGTTCCCTGAGGATGATTGGAGAATCCAATCGAAATATTGGAAACAATAAACATTAAAAATCAAAATTAGAAACGATTTTTACTTTCAAAAAGCCTACAGCCGAACTAATACAACAAAGATAAAAATGTTTTTTTTTAATGTTCATATAAATCCAAAAGGGTTTCAATCCTGTCACGAATGGAACATTATTAATTCGAGATCAATGATAATTTATGCGTGATCAATAACTTCTGTAAAGAGGACCCTTATGTTCATTATCAATAGGAACGATATTAATTACAAACCAGTAAGGAAAGTAGTAAAGTCGGACGGGGCCGACTATATGATACCCCTCACCACTTTGGGTATATTCAACAGATGGAATCCTAACAGACGTCACATTTTTAGAGGACGATTAACAAAAAATTAAACATGTCTTTCTGCAACCTATACTAAATTTGGTCAGATATAGATTTGCTTCTTACAATGGGATAAATTTATGGAAATAAGTTTAAAGAAAAATATCGAAATCTAAACCGATTTCATCGAAACTTGCCACATGTTAGGTTACACTTATTTCAGTATGTTTTGTGCATTCGACCAAATTTTAAGTTCTTCATATACTTATAAATCCAAATTTCGTGCGAATCGAAGGATATATAGGGACATTGGTGCACTATTTACATAAAATCGGACGAAAATATCTATGGGAGATATATCAACATCTGAACCGATTTTTACGAAAATTAACACACATCATTCTAGGCTTAATTCAGTACGCTATGCCAATTTTAGTGCAAATCGAAGGATATATAGGGACATTGGTACACTATTTACATAAAATCGGACGAAAATATATATGGGAGATATATCTAAATCTGAACCGATTTTCACGAAATTTAACATACATCGTTCTAGACTAAATTCAATACGTTGTGCAAAATTTCGTGCAAATCGAAGGATATATAGGGACTTTGGTGCACCATTTACATAAAATCGGACGAAAATTTACATGGGAGCTATATCTAAATCTGAACCGATTTTTACGAAATTTAACACACATCGTTCTAGGCTTAATCCAGTACGCTATGCCAAATTTCGTGGAAATCGAAGGATATATAGCGACTTCGGTGCACTATTTACCAAAAATTGGACGAAAATATATATGGGAGCTATATCTAAATCTCAACCGATTTTCACGAAATTCAACGCACATCATTCTAGACTTTATTCAGTACGCTATGCCAAATATCGTGCATATCGAAGGATATATAGGGACTTTGGTGCACCATTTACCTAAAATCGGACGATTTTTCCCAATTTCAATAGGGTTCGTCCTTGGGCCAAATAAGTGAGCTGTGCCAAATTTCATCCAAATCGGATCATAAATCCGACCTGTACTTTGTTCACAAAAATACATGGACGGACAGACGAACATGCGTAAATCGACTGAGACAGTGATTCTATGCATATTCTCAAAAGGAACCATGTGTCTATCTCGTTTCCTTTTGCCTGTTACAAACATATGCACAAAGACATAATTCCCTGTACCACAATGTGGTGAAGGGTATAAAAAGTAGAATTTATGATCTTTAAACCATGCAAATAGTTTGGTGGTTGATGATAACATTATCGTGTTCGAAAAACCTTTTTCGCTGATTTTCAATAGGAAGTAAAAATTCTTCCTAAGCTGACGTATTTTAAAGGTCAAATCAAATTGAATTCTCAAGATTTCATACCTTCTCCATAAGGTGTTGTATAAAGGGGGTTTCCATAGGGTAACATAATATCATTTTATTTGACGGGACGATCCAGACAAGTTACGAAAAAAATAAAAATAAGGATTTTAAACTGCGGCCGGTTCATTTGCCGCATCCTTAGAGATGGGCAGTAGGTAAATACCCAATGATTTGATAACAGAAACCCGGAAATAGGGTGTATGATTTTGTATTGGCGATTCAATATAGTAAATATCCAAATAAATGCCGGCAAATGGGTTCTTACCCACACATTGGGTATTTGCCCTTTAAATACCATATCTACTCATACTTCTATCTACTTCTATCTAGATGGAGCCCATTTACCTTGTTATACCCTTCACCACTCTGTGGTATAGGGTATTATGTATTTGTTCACATGTTAGTTACATATAGTCGGCCTTGTCCGACTTTTGAACATACCTTGCTGATTTTCTTTAATTTAGGGATTAAATCACTGCGATTTGTCGTCACTTCCACTAGGAATTCTTCCCCCCAACCCGCTGCTAAACTATTTAATATTCCCTTTGCTTACTTTTTGTTGGCGCTTTCTGTTAGTGTTTTTTTCTCTCTCCTTTTTTGCAAATGAATAATTTTCATACCGGCAGTTTTGACCAGCTAAGCATGTGGTCTAAAAGTTCTTTGTATGTCCCTTTTTAGTTAGTGGCTGTCTGATATTAACTTCAGAGAATGGCAAAAGTGTGGCGCTTAAACAAAATATATATTTACAAAGTTGTTGTTGTTGCTGCTGCAGTTGATGTGGTCGCCATCATAAGGAACAAAACGACCAAACCTATGTCTGTACATAAGCAGTCAGATCAGTGTAAAGCGTTATGAAAAAATATGTTGTGTATTAAGGTGGGGGTGCATAAGGTTTTCTTTAATCTTACGGTCAATAATCGGGGACATTTGAATAATCGAGAAATTTTGAGAAATGTTAAATATTTCATATATATGTAATTTTTATATATTTTTAAACCTATTACCTATGTATATTCATAACCGTTGTACAATGGTACTCACCCCAACTTAGCACAGTAAATCATAATAAAATGGGTCTATCATGCGAATTATTTATTTATTTTTTGTAAATTAGCCTACAGGGATCTTAGCAAGAATATAGACACTTAAAATTATATTATGTAGGGGAAAAAGAAATACATTATATTTATATGAACTATGGGAATTTATTGAATATGCTTCGTAATGTCCGATTTTGCCCAAATATGCCATTTTAAAGGTAACTTATGATGCCTTTGTCATAGAAGTCCTGCTCTCTATTTACAAACAACTCTAGTAGTCGATTTACATAATCCTCCCTAGATACCAATTTTCTATAACTAAAGAAATATTGCAATGCAAGAAAAATATGACAATTGCTTGGTGCCAAGTCCAGGCGGTAAATGTTTTAAAACAGTTTAATGGTAAATTTTTAGCTGCTGGGCGAAGTTACGACTGGTAATATGCCGGTCAACGGACTGGTAATATGCCGGTCAAGGGTCGACGACCGGCCTACCTGTGCCATGTGCATGTTTAACATCAAAAATTCATGAACGGAATCTACGAAACCAAAATTGCACATAATTGGCTGTTACAGTATCGGAACACCATTACCAACTTTAGCCGCTTGGCTTGCATTTTCGCCTTTCTCCAAGAAAAACTGTAAAATATAGCGAATTTTCTCCTTGTTCACTTCCATTTTAAACATCATGTATAGAGATGGTATATACCGGATATTTACCCGGTAAATACCCAAGGGGTGGGTAAAATGTTTCTAGTAGGCAAAAAATACATTAAATCGGGAGATACGGTTATATGGGGGCTATATCAAAACTTGGACCCAGGGACCCCATTTTGGATTTCTATATTTGCTTTGACATTATAAACATGTATGCAAGTGGTTCCGCAGTTAATGAGTTTATACCCAATTTTTGGGTAAAAACTCGGGTATTTACCCACGTCTTTAGCGTATCGTAAAACTATCCATTCTAAATCGATTTGAAAGCAAAAATCCGGAAATAGGGTGTAAGATGTTGTATTACCTATTCAATATAGTAAATACCCAAATAAATACCCACAAATGGGTATTTACCCAATTTACCGGGTATTTACCCTTTGGGGTAAATTCAGAACTGAATGCACCAAACAAAAGACAGCACAATATTTATACCCTTCACCACACTGTAGTACAGGGTATTATGTCTTTGTGCATATGTTTGTTACAGGCATAAATAACCGCCCATGTATTTCTGTTAACAAAGTACAGGTCGCATTTATGATCCGATTTTAAATTTGGCACAGGTCACTTAATTGGCTCAAGGACGAACCCTATCGAAATTGGAGAAAATCGGTCCACGTTTAGGTATAGCTCCCATATAAGGGTACCCCCAAATTTTCAGTATTTTGAGATTCTTGAACCAAATTTTTTATACCTCCTTTAGTATGGGATATATCTCCCTACATCTAAACTTGAGCTGATTTCAATGAGAATGGCAGAGGTTAAATTGTAACTACAGTTTATTGTACAAAATTGAACAGATTTTCAGGAAACTTTACACACATCACTCCAGACGCATTTCAGTACACTATGCCAAATTTTGTGCAAATCGAAATATGTATACGGACTTTGGTACACCATTTACATATAATCGGACGAAAATTTATATAGGATATATATGTAAATTCAAACCGATTTTCACGAAACTTAACGTGCACTATTCTAGACTTAATTCAGTACAAATCGAATTCGCCAAATTTCGTACAAATCGAAAGACATGTAGGGACTTTGGTACACCATTTTCCTTAAATCGGTCGAAGATATATATGGGAGCTATATCTAATCTGAACCGATTTTCACGAAACTTAACACACATCATTCTAGACCTTATTAATTACGCTGTGCCAAATTTCGTGTAAATCGAAAGATATATAGGGACTTTGGTGCACCATTTACGTAAAATCGGACGAAAATATATATGGAAGCTATATCTAAATCTGAACCGATTTTTCCCAATTTTAATAGGGTTCGTCCTTGGGCCAATCAAATGTGCTGTGCCAAATTTCATCCGATTCGGATCATAAATGCGACCTGTACTTTGTTTACAATTTAACATGGACAGACGCGCAGACGGACGGGCGGACGGACATGCATAAATCGACTCAGAAAGTGAGCTATGCATATTCTCGAAACGAATCATTGGTCTATCTCGATTATTTGTGCCTGTTACTAACATATGCACAAAGACATAATACCCTGTACCACAGTGTGGTGAAGGGTATAAAAAGAAGTGACAGCAATTTTCGACTTTATTGAAGTTTTATTTTTTCTGCAGTATCGTATGTAGCGTCCCTTGAAACCCTTACACGTGATATTTATTTCATAAAATCACTGCTCTAATTATGGCAAAAATGGGATCTGTGACATCTTGAGATAGCTTACATCGGCCCAATTTTAGGTATTTGGAAGCTGTTGTTATTTGCTACTTTCATATAGCGTTTCCGAACTACTTTGGTATTTCGACGGCTTTGGCCCCATTTTCCAATCGAGGAGGCTCTTATTTGGCATCCTGAGTCCTGGTTCATTAAGTTTCTATAAACAAACTACTAACATACAATATGCAATAGCTAACACCCTTATAAAGGTC
The DNA here is from genome assembly GCF_032173495.1 of Musca vetustissima. Lineage (NCBI taxonomy): Eukaryota > Metazoa > Arthropoda > Insecta > Diptera > Muscidae > Musca > Musca vetustissima. The sequence continues at coordinate 12,161 of NW_026879994.1, forward strand.
CCGGGTGATTTAGGAATGCACACCACATGGTGAATGACTTAACAAGTTCTGCCCAGTCGAACTTAAAGAGGTTTTCATTTATTTATTTGACGATGCCCCACGAAGAAAGCTAACTGTAACCTTTAATTGAATGTCAGTGATATATAATACTTTTTACGGGACTTTTGTAGATAGAAGACCTTGTAGTTCTATTTTATAACACATACAGGTCTGCCATATATAAGAGATCATATTAAGGTCTTCTAGATATATAAGACCATATTAAGGTATAGGCCTTAAGTATGTCTTTAATCGACTCCTTTGGCATAAGAGCCTCGATAGCTATTCCATTATGACCCACATTAATATCTAAACAATATTCCGATCATATATCCATGTCCCTCTGATGACAATGGCTTCAAAAGCAAAATGTAAAGCTCTGAACTTGCAAAGGGAAGAAGTATAGCTACACAACACAAAAAAGATGAGGGAAAAATTATATGAAAATTATACCAAACAACTCATAAACATTTTTTTGCAGTTTGTATTGTTTTGTTTGGCTGGTTTCTTTTTCTCTCTCTTGATTTTCATTTGCCGTTTATTAAACAGCATAATAAATTCATTATAGAAGACATTTTGTTGAATGGAAACATAAAATGTTGAAGACGTCGACGGACGTCGACCACAATAACGTAAAAGACTATGGCGATGACAGTATTGTACGACAGAAACAGCAAAAAGAGAAAAAACTGAAATAAAAAATATACAGAAGTGGAAAAACATGGATTGTTTATGCAAAAACTTAAGGATATTAAGTCACATGATGAGGATGGTTGTACGGCATAAAGGGGGGGGGCGAAGGGAGTAAACCCAACAGACATGTATGTAAATTATGAGAAGTAACTATGTTGGAGGCGGTACGTAAAGCGTTTATGAGGGACGGAATGGAATTTTGGTTAAACTAGCTGGGATGTTCCTTGGGATTCCTAAATACACTTATTTTTAATTTTGAAATCACAGATCCTGTGTAATATTTTTTAATGGGAGAGGAAGAAAGGAAGTTTGTATATTCCCATTCACCGCCCTGGGTTATGTCCCAGGGGTTTTCAGAATTAAAGAAAAACCTTTGGCTAAAAACCTTCGTATTTTTACACAACACCATTGGGTTCAAATTGTAAATTCAGTTCTGATTATTTTGGAAACATTGATCGGACAACCGATGTATTATTTTTTTGTTTGCCCTTTTTTCTAACCTTCCCATACCGCCACCCACCCTTTATGCTGTTCATCAATTCCAACCACTCCATGTACATTTTAGTTTTATATTTATGTTGTTTGTGGCACCATGGAAAGGAAAATCACTTTAATTACTCCACTTCTTGGGATATTGATGAAGTGGGAGCCATCATAATTTTCTTTCTCCCTCTCCCCACTTGGTTTTTTTCATTCTTTTGTGTGAATTTCATTGCAGTTAATGATGGCCCACCCTCTATGGGAAAAAAAGTTTACAACTACTTTCTATGCAATTGCATAAATGCCACAGGAACAACTTGGAAGTAAATTTATTTATGCTGTTACAAGGGAAATATGCAAATATAATTAGAATTGTTGGAAAAGGCATTCTTTAGTAGCGCCTATTAAATTCATGGAATTTTATTGCAGTATTCAGGGGACATAGTTTTTTAATTCAAAAGTGGTTACTATTCATTGATGTGAGATGATGTGAGTTCTAAAATTGATACGATATTGTCTTCGTTTTATAAAATCAAATCAAATTTAGTCCATTCGGTTCAAAAATAAAGGTAAAACCTTCAACATTTTTGAAATTTGTGTACGGGTATTGAACCAATCAACCATTATTTACATTGTGCTACAAACCTAAAAATTGCAGGAATATTTTAATTAAAAAAATTAGACTTTTTGGTATTGAAAATGGGCGGTATCGATCCACATTTTGGTATATCCCCATATAACCGTACGCCTCATTTTCAGTATTCGCAAGGTTTTAGTAACATTTGCCAGCCGAAGCATATACTAAACTTTGTAAAAATGTTTCAGTGTAGATCCATATTTTGAAGGTCTTTCTGGGTTTTTATTGGGTAGGAAACATCTTCGGAAACAAGTTTTGTTTTGTTAAAGGTATTTGATATTTTTAAGGTTTTAGTCCCATTTTCCAACCGAGAAGTCTGTAGTCAGAAATTTACATTAAATGTGGACTACCATTTTTATACCCTTCACCATACTGTGATATAGGGTATTATGTCTTTATGCATATGATTGTAATATGAACCAGTGAACGGAGCAGTATAGTCGGACGGGGCCGACCATATGATACCCTACACAACTTTCTGTGGTTCTATATTCTTAACTTGGGCAATATTTTGCGATATTTGAACCATCTTGACCAACTAGAGGCCAACAATTATTACTAATGTTCAGTACAGCCCTTCTAACTATATGTCTAGATTCCCTTGTGTTGTGATGGTCTTATTCCCTTTGTGGCTTAAAGATCGGCGCGAAAAAAACACAAAAAAAAATATGTTTTCAGTCCACTTTATCCCAATATTATTATCTGATCATCACCGAAAATTGTAGGCGTTACCCTTGACCATAACTGGAACCTCATGAAATATTTTAAAGCGATCAGCGCTATATTTCCGCCCTCCTGTGTGGTAATGGGTTACTAAGTAATATCTGAATACGTAAGCTACTGTAAATATTTAAGAGTAACTCCCACATCCGGGCACATATGACAATATAATTGGTATCAATTTAAAGGTCAGCCACTCCTCTTCGGATATACTATCAACTTCTTGGGTCTATGTCATTCAGGTGTAAATATATACGCCATACAAATTTTAACATTTTTCACACAAAAGTCAGGGTCGATTTGCCCCGCTAAATATTGACCGATCTTTATTAAAACATGCGTGCTTATTCGTTGGCCCGATCCCCTTCTCCATGCAAAAATTCGCGATGTTTAGGCCATAATTGCGGCCTCTGGAGGGACCAGAAAAACCGACAAAAATTAAGTATTTGCTCCATTTCATCCCCTAAACATTAACCGATCTTTACCAAAAACAATAGGGGTCTTCATTGGACCGAACCCTCCCTACATGCAGAATTTCGTGAACATTGGTCCATAAATGTGGCCTGTATCGTGTTTACAAACTATAATGGACAGGCGGACACACATATCTAGTTCGGCTCAGCTAGTCGAGATATGACGATCGGTATACTTAAAGGTGGGTCTAGGGCCAATATTTCGCGGCGTTACAAACTCCTGAGGCTACATAGTTGTGTAGGGTAAAAAATTAACCGAGATATACCCATGATTATTTTTGAGAATATGCATAGAATCGATTTCTGAGTCGATTTATGCATATCCTTCCATCTCTGGATGTAAAATTGTTAACAAACCACAAGTCTCATTTGTGATCCAAATAAGATGAAATTTGGCACATCTCACTTATTTGGCCAGTTTGAAATTTGAGAATATCGGTTTAGATTTAAATATAGCTATACTATACAATGGTGCACCAATGTCTCCAAAATGTAACCGATTGTGACAAACTTTTGCATAGCGTACTGAATTGAGTATAGATTATATATATATATATCCCATACATATTTTCGTCCGATTTTATGTAAATGGTGCACCAAATCCCTTATTTTGCATGATGTGGGCTATGTTTCGTGAAAATATGTTCAGATTTAGATATAGCTTTTATAGTGTTTGGCGGGTTATTTGGGATACCATTTGTATTTTGTTTTTGCAAAATAGTCAGGTTTAATCCCAGTTTGTTGTTTTTTATAAAAAAATTATTTTCTTCTGATTTGCTGTAAATGGTGCACCAAAGGCTTTATATTTCTATCGATTTGTACGAAATTTTGAATAGCGTAATGAATTTAGGTAGAATTAGAATTAGATATAGCTCCCGGAGGTGGCTTAGTGAGCCTTCAAATCTGACAAGATTTACATATAACTCTTTGTTTCTTCAATTCATACAAATGGAAAATCAAGCACATGCATGATGTACCCAATTGACATGTAATTTTTCCAGATTTCAGAATGACATGGGTATAAATCGATTAAAATAGTTTCATATAACTTTATAGGTCACCTATTTAATTTCGTCCAACGGTACTATGTTTATTCTATCGATACATAATCTGACTTACCATACATTTGGAATCTTAGGAATGTCTCCTTAGTAGATATCTGACTAATTATATTGGCGGGTAGTGTTGACCAGTATGTTAAAAACATGTTTTGGATTTTGTTATTTATTTAAATACTTTACATCAATGAAAGCAAAAATATATTTTGGTTCATGTTTTGGAATATTCCCCATTTAGAGTACCGGTCCATTTGTGGTATTTTAAAGTACTGAAGTTGCTGTAAATTGACATATATAGTTCCAAATAGTAGAATACCTCCTCGCAGAAATGTTTTATTATGGGTACATGTTTCGATATAGTCCCCATGAAAATGTCTCGCATTTTATTGTGGTCACAAAACCCGACTTTGATTTTTTTATTTAAAAACATTTTGGCTTGAAAAATAATTTCAAATTAAAACTCACCTATTGTAATTGTTTACTGATCTATGGGAGCTATCCGAAATTGATCCAATTTTTACTACGACATTTTCTATCCAACGAATATCCCGAATACCAAATTAGAGCCAATTCGGTTGAAATATGCGCTTTAACACTTTTAGTTGGAAGATTTTCTAAATGAGAACGCAAAATACGAAATAACATCTGATTAGGTGAAAGGAGTTCCCAATGATACTAAATATTAGGAGTACTTTTATATGGGGGCTACCCTAAAAAGTAGGCCGATATATTAATACCAAACAACCTAGGAGTAACAATTGGTACTTTTTTAATAGTAAATCTAGTAAAAGGGAAACATTTCAAAATTGCTCTCAGAGTGCAAAATAATTCGAAAAGTTCGGGAACGCAAATGTAGTAAATATGCCAAAATTAGATGGCAATACTTCAAAATCAACATAACAGCCAATCAGAAGTAGGCATTCCTGTTTACCATTTTTACTCGGCCAAATTTCTCGATTAAAAAGTTTACAAAGAGAACGCCATTTTGTTTGGTGCTCTCTTAAATTCGATTCTATGTTTTACCAGTTTTGTGGGTTGAGGAACGGTTTTCGTGTAAAAAGTTGTAAAATATGTAAAATGAGTAGATTCTTTTAGGTTCTGGAACGGAACTTCTTTCTTCAATATATTGATTTCAACAGATAGAAGAACATACAGACACATACTGACATGGCTAAATCGACTATTCTGATCAAGAATGTATACTTCATGGGATTTCAGGTGAATATTTCAAGTTTTTCTAATATACATAATATACTTCTTTCTATTAATTATTAGGTTGGAGAAAAATAAATCCATTATTTTTTCGGCAGATGACTGTACTGATAGATTTCTTGTAAAGTATCGATCAAACAGATTTATGCTCGTTGGAAGGGTGATATTTAGCAGTAAAAAAAAATTATTTTGCTGTTGTTTGTTGGGTGCATTCAGTTGTGAGTTACAGTGTGTTAAAAATGGAAGTGAACAAAGAGAATATTCTGTACGTTTTACAGTTTTACAATTTTTTTTTTGTTTTTTGACAAAGGCGAAAATGCGAGCCAAGCGGCTAAAATTGTGAATGGTGTTTATGGTTCCGATACTGTAACAGCCAATTATGTGCAATTTTGGTTTCGTAGATTCCGTTCAGGAATTTTTGATGTTAAAGGTGTACCTCGCTCCGGTAGACCAGTCTTCGAAAATACTGATAACATTGGAGAAATAATCGAAGTTGACCGGTATGTTAGCAGTCGTAACATTGTCCATATCATGCACTACTGATCCCCAATGGTCGATCAGCAGAATTCGATAATGCCAGAATTAATAATCACAGTTCATTCCAAAGTCAGAATATTTGATTTCTGATATCACATTATCATTCAAATTGATAACATTTAAAATATTTTCCTTAATAAAAATCATCATTATTCGTACAAAAGATTAGAACTTTTTAATTTGATACCCACTCACATTCAACGTTTGTTATCTCACTCCTTCCTATTCATTAGGACCACATTCACCTATGCACATATATCGTCTGCAACAATTTTGCCGCAAAAATAATTACAACGCATAGATTTATTATCAACGAACAGCTATAATTCCGACAAAGGCAGCTAAATGATGGCTGTAGTCTACCAAAAACATGCTGTATATCTATTATATTTAACTAAAAGAACCAATCAACTACTTTCAAATGTAACCCCACACAGCCAGCGCATCCAGCACCACCAACACCACCTTCGCTTTTCCATAGATGGCTGAAAAAGAGGTTCGATGGCGATGCCTCCGCATCTTTTGGTAAAACAAAAAAAGAAGATAACCAACGGTTGTGCCAGAATGAGAGCGCGGCATCTATTTTCTCTCTGACATCAAATTATCGCCAAGTATGACTTTTATGCAAAACGCACCGGCAGCAAAAAACAACAACAACAAGCCAAGCCGAGGACGACGACTACGATCGTGGCCGCTGAAGATGAAAAATGTTAAGAAAAATATGCCACAATATTGGAAGCAAGTTTTTTTCGGGCTTAATACAATTTATGCTGCTGATATTAAACAAAACCAATGTATGGAAGGTATGCTACGTCTGTCTGTCCGTCCGTCTGACCATGGTGGTTAGCATGGCTTCTCATGCATTTCGGCATAAAATGAAAAACCGGTGTCGCTAATAAATGTCTGTCGCCTGCAAAAATACAAAATGAGTTGGCGTTTCTTAAAAAAAAGAAGCGTACGTATATACATATAAAGAACAAAGTAAGGTTATGTATGAATTCGTTTTGAAAGGAATAGCAATAACAAATGTGACACAGAAAATGTGGACTATAGTTTTTTTGTTTGTTTTGTAAAATATATGTTAATTTTATAATAACACCAATATGTAAGCACTGTGAACACGATTGTAACAACAGTGATGATTTTACACGACAAAGTTTGTAAAAAACACTGAACAGAGATATGCCAATACTTGGTAAATCGGTATTGCAAAAATCCACACTGAAGGTCCTGAATATGTTTATACCCACTATGTTAAGGTAATTTGCTATTTCATTTGCAACATCTCATGCAATGTATTTTTGATCAGAAAAAAATTCAAAATAGAGTTTTAAAATTGTGTACCCCTTGCTGCTACTCCTTGGATGTTTGGTATTGCAAATGAGATCGGTCCACGTTTTGGGACCCCTTATAACAACGCACTTTGCTGAATAAGCTACAAGGTTTCTATATATATTTTCGTCCGATTTTTGGTGAATGATGCACGATTTGTTCGATTGTGGCAAAATTTAGCATAGCATACTGAATCGGTTCAGATTTAGATATAGCTCCCATATGTTCTTCCGATTTTATATAAATGGTGCATTTAACTCCCAATGTTTGTCCAATTAAGACAAATTTTGGAACACCAAATCATATTGTATCTATAATGAGGTGTGTTGAGTTTGTGAAAATCGGTTCAGATTTTGATATAGCTCCCAAATAAGCCTATGTCCGACTTATAATTGTGGCCATAGAGTGACCTGAAAAAGAGACACAAAAAAGTTTTCGGCCAAGTTTATCCCCTGAATATCAGAGATCTAATATTATCTAAAAAACTGTATTCGAACTAATGTCTGATTTTTTTTATAGAAAATATCCACAGGAATCGAAATTTATTTCTTTCTGCGAAAAAATCCTCAGTAACTTTAGTAGCCGTTGAAAAAATATATCTCAACTATTTTTTCCTATAGAAATAATTGACGTCTCCGGAACGGGTGAACATTTTTTACACAAAAAAAAAAAAAAAAAAAACGGTAAGGAAAGTAGTAAAGTCGGACGGGGCTACATGATACCCTTCACCACTTTGGGTATATTCAACATATGAATCCTAGCAGACGTCGCATTTTTAAAGAATCAGTAAAATGAAATTGTATCCATGAACATGTCGCATTTTTAAAGAATCAGTAAAATGAAATTGTATCCATGAACATGTCATTCTGCAACCGATACAAAATTTTTCATTTGGTCGGGTATAGAAGTTATATCTAAATTTGAACCGATTTAAGGAACCATAACACACATCATTCTAGACCTAATTAATTACGCTGTGCCAAATTACGTGCAAATCGAAAGATATATAGGGACTTTGGTGCACCATGTACCGATTTTCAGGAAACTTAACACATATCGTTCTATACCTAATTCATTACCCCGTACCAAATTTCGAACAAATCGAAAGATATATAGGGACTTTGGTGCACCATTTACATTAAATCGGTCGAAAATATATATGGGAGCTATTTCTAAATTTGAACCGATTTTCAGGAAACTTAACACATATCCTTCTATACCTAATTCAATACTCTGTGTCAAAATTGGAACAAATCGAAAGATATATAGGGACTTTGGTGCACCATTTACATTAAATGGGACGAAAATATATATGGAAGATATATCTAAATCTTAACCGATTTTCAGGAAACTTAACACACACCATTCTAGACCCAATATATTACGCTGTGCCAAATTTCGTGCAAATCGAAGGATATATAGGCACTTTAGTGCACCATTTTCCTTAAATCGGACGAATATATATATGGGAGCTATATCTAAATCTGAACCGATTTTTAGGAAACTTAACGCACATCATTCTAGACCTAATTCATTATTCTGTGCCAAATTTTGTGCAAATCGTGAGATATATAGGAACTTTGGTGCACCATTTACCTTAAATCGGACAAAAATATGTATGGGAGCTATATGTAAACCTGAACCGATTTTCAGGAAACTTAACGCACATCATTCTATACCTATTTCATTACGCTGTGCCAAATTTTTTGCTAATCGAGAGATATATAGGGACTTTGGTGCACCATTTACATTAAATCTGACGAAAATATATATGGGAGCTATATCTAAATCTGAACCGATTTTTCCCAATTTCAATAGGGTTCGTCCTTGGACCAAATAAGTGACCTATGCCAAATTTCATCCAAATCGGATCATAAATGCGACCTGTACATGATTCACAAAAATACATGGACGGACAGACGGACCTGCGTAAATCGACTCAGAAAGTGATTCTATGCATATTCTCAAAAGGAACCATGTGTTTATCTCCTTTCCTTTTGCCTGTTACAAACATATGCAGAAAGACATAATACCCTGTACCACAGTGTGGTGAAGGGTATAATAAGGCCTAAATGACTAACCCTATTTTTCCAAATTATTATAAACTTACCATACACTGTCACATACGAATGTATATATGGACATACCTACATACATATGTACCTACATATGTGAAAGAGAATGTTTTATGTCTGGTCATCATGTACCTCATCATCGTCATCAATAAGAAGACACAAGAACGCAATGCTGATGTTACACTGTCTTGAATTCGCTCTGCCTGATCTGCAGTTTCTTGGGCTTTATCATCGAATAGCAAGTTGTGAGGTAAACTTGACTAAACATAATTAATGCTAAAAATAATACACGCAAATTTAAGGCCATAATTTTAGGTGCAGGAGGTGGGATACACTTTCGTCAACAACTCCTCTCTGCTCAACGTTTTGTCGACCATATGATGATATGACAAAGGCTAAAACGAGTTGCATGGTGACTGAGGCGGGACAACAAGAAGCATGTTGAACAGTTCTGAAATCTGAAAAATATTCATTTTAATTAATGTTGAAAAGATTAAATACATTTAAAGCTTCTCCAGAGCTACAAGCTGAGATTTATAACCGAAAGTGAATGCCGAGTGTGTGTGTGCCAGTCATTTGCCTGTGGCAAGTTGTCTTTCTGTTTTTCATCTGCTGCTGCTTCTTCTTTCTCCGCCACCTTAATCAGTTACCATTTGTAACCTCAGCTTTTAACCTCAAGTAAACTGTGATGTCCTTTTGGACTCAATTTCATCGTCGTCGCTTTACATATCCAAATGTTTTTATAATTTAATTTATGTTTTATTTCTTGTTGCGATTGTCGCTCCACGAAGTTTGCTATGGCTTTCATTGTAGGTATTTTTCTTTTGGTAATTTGTTTTTATTTTTTTATATAAATAAAATCATTCATTCAATATTCCGAAAATGCTTTTTATTTCGCCTTTCGAAGAGAGTTGAATACGGCAAAAAATTTGGTTATTAGCAGCAGATTTTTATCCTGTAAAATGGAGCGTATTAATACAATATGATGACGGCTATGATTGTATCACATTTCTTTTGGAGTGTTGACAAATGATACAGAAAAATACAAAAACTTTCCAACATGTTGAAATATTTTTGCAGAAATTTTATATGTGATCTAAGGTGGCCAGTTTCCTTTAGAATATTCCATATACTTCTGTTTTATGTCGAACTTTTTATTCCCATAATAGTGTGCACATTCAATATATAAATTGTTGCACAGAGAAATTCCGAAAGGAAGATTTGACACATATTGAGAACTTATAAGGTCAAATTAGAGCCAATTCATTTAAAACGTGCACAAAACCCCCCTTAAATTAACATTGTTAAGAAGCCGTTGAACATTGACTACCAGATTACCTCAAAAAGGTCATAACTGGTGAAGAATCATGGGTGTATGTCTATTGCATTGAAGCCAAAGCTCGATCATTGTAATGAATACTTTTTGAAGGTATGTGAAGGTTTCGCTCACTGTGAATGAAATAGCGGTCGAAATAGTGGTCGAAAATATTTCCACATCTCCACTTTGATTAGGGGTTATGATTATATGAGGGGCTATGCCTAATTAATGACCGATATAGCTCAATTTCGAACCTAATATTTTAGTTTTGTATTTAAATACTTTCCCTCAGGGGGTATCATTAAATGGGGGAGATGCCAAAATTCTGGCCGATATATTTCATCATCAGGTCAGGTTCGAGTTTTTTTATCACGATATCCTTAGAAGGCGGAATGATTGCAACAGATGGCTAAATCGTTTTAGAATTCCATATTCCAAAAGTGACAATTTCGAGCTCCGACTATCTCCCAAAATGAACTAAGACCTGAATGATCTGTGTTAAGGGAACCCCCCAACACAGATCAAGATTTTCAATGGGCTGGTAAATCAATACCAATGCTTGTTAAGGTTTGTAACATTGCACATATATATTTGAAGATTTAAACGAGATGAAAAATAATTTACAAAAAAATTTTGTTGTTGTTGTTTTCTATACCCTTCACCACACTGTGGTACAGGGTATTATGTCTTTGTGCATATGTTTGTAACAGGCAAAAGGAAACGAGATAGACACATGGTTCCTTTGGTTCGAGATAGACACATGGTCCGTCCGTCCGTCCGTCCGTCTGTCAGTCCGTCTGTAGATGTTAAATTGTAAACAAAGTACAGGTCGCATTTATGATCCGATTTGGATGAAATTTGACACAAGTCACTTATTTGGCCCAAGGACGAACCCTATTGAAATTGGGAAAAATCGGTTCAGATTTAGATATAGCTCCCATATATATTTTCGTCCGATTTAAGGTAAATGGGGCACCAAAGGCCCTCTATATCTTTCGTTTTGCATGAAATTTGGCATTGAGTACTGAAATAGGTGCAAAACGATGTGTGCCAAGTTACGAAAAAATCGGTTCAGATTAGATATAGCTCCCATATATAGGTTCGTCCGATTTAAGGTAAATGGTGCACCAAAGTCCCTATATATCTTTCGATTTGCACGAAATTTGGCATAGAGTACTGAATTAGGTCCCGAATGATGTGTGCCATGTTTCGAGAAAATCGTTTTAGATGTAGATATAGCTTCCATATATAGTTTCGACCGATTTAAGGTAAATGGGGCACCAAAGGCCCTCTATATCTTTCGTTTTGCATGAAATTTGGCATAGAGTACTGAATTAGGTGCAGAATGATGTGTGCCAAGTTTCGTGAAAATCGGTTCAGATTTAGATATAGCTTCCATATATAGTTTTTTTCCGATTCTATGTAAATGGTGCACCAAAGTTCCTATATACCTTTCGATTTGCATGAAATTTGGCACAGCGTACAGGATTTAGTCTAGAATGATGTGTGTTAAGTTTCGGAAAAACCGGTTCTGGTTTCGATATAGCACCCACATATACATATATATTCGTCCGATTTTACATAAATGGTGCACCAACCTTCTATTGTTTGTCCGATTAACACGATTTTTTGCACAACGTATCAAGTTGAGACTTGAATAACGTTATTGCGTTTTGTTGAAATTGATGTAGATGCTGTCATAGCTTCCATATGTATTTCGTATGGATGTCTGAATCAAATTAAAATTTTAACAGTGCGGCACCCGAATAGCGTTTATTAATTTTGCCATAAGTCCTTTTTCATAAATTTGTCCCATGGTACGAAGTCGACTTTAAATCTGCCCGAATGAAATTACATTTATCATAGGTTGCAGAAAGACTTGCGTATGTTCCTTGGAGGGGATACATATGTACAATATACCCAAAGTGGTGAAGGGTATCATATAGTCGGCCCAGTCCGACTTTACTGCTTTCCTTACTGGTTGTAATTAAAGAAAAGTCCTTATTTTTGATGGCGGGCATGATAACTCCTCACTGGAATATCGGAATCCGAAAATTCCAACGGTGTTAGAAAGAGTATATGTCTGGCTCTCGTATGAACTAGGATTATTGACTTCGCTCTAAAATCAACAAAACAAAACTTTAAAAAAATATTTTTGGAAATCGCCGATTTTGACCACAAACTAAGTTAAAAAATAAGGACGATCTTCACCGATTGGCTTTATCCTAGTTCATACACTCACAGAGAAACGTGTAAAAATTTGGAATCGATTGGTTTATTTGTGTTTGAGTTATCGTGCCCGCCATTCGCAAAAGAGAAAAACGCGTTTAAAGTTGGAGAAGCCCTTTAGCCGTCACTTGATGCTAACACAATAAATCGGCTATATCTTCAAGAGTTCTTGAGATTTTCACATGAAATTTTGTAAGGACATTCTTGAATGAGTGTACATTCGAATTAAATCAAGAAAAAATGTTGACCCCGAGAAGATTCGTGAAAATCGGTTCAGATTTAGATATAGCTTCCATATATAGTTTCGACCGATTTAAGACAAATGGGGCACCAAAGGCCCTCTATATCTTTCGATTTGCATGAAATTTGGCATAGAGTACTGAATTAGGTGCAGAATGATGTGTGCCAAGAAAATCAGTTCAGATTTAGTTATAGCTTCCATATATAGTTTTTTCCGATTCTATGTAAATGGTGCACCAAAGTTCCTATATACCTTTCGATTTGCATGAAATTTGGCATGACGTATTGAATTGAGCCTATAGCGATGTCTGCCAAGTTTCGTGAAAATCGGTTCAAATCTAGATATATATTTTTTCGTCCGATTTAATGTAAATAATCTACCAAAGTTCTTATGTTGCATAGCGTACTGAATTTTGTCCAGAATTTTGTGTAATTGACGCACCAAAAAACCAATATATGGCTGATAGGAACTAAACGTACCGAAATTAGTATAACTTAACTTGTGACAAGTTTCGTTGAAATCGTTTTATATTTGGGTATAGCTTCCATATATAGTTTCGTCCGATTTTAAGTAAATTGTACATCAAACTCCTCATGTTTGTCAGATTGACATCAAATTTTCCACAACGTACAACGGATGACCTATTGATTTTTGTTTGAAGTCGATTTTCATACTTTTGTCCCAAACGAATGGTATTGGAGGTTTTCTGCATAGACACGATGAGTCAAGATTCCACGCATGTTCTCGATCGGATTCTGGTCGGAAATTTAAATATTTTTCGATTTTAACCATACTTGAGTATGGCCACTTTTATGAACTGGTGCGTTGTCCTGCTCAAAAACGTGTCCTTGATTGTTGCTGCTTTCCCAAAATGGCAATAATTTGTCTTCCAAGACTTGAACGTACTCCATTGAATTCATCCGACAACATGGAAATGTGAAATAAAGCACTCCGTGGCTATAAAATACCAATAATAAATACCAATCAATACCAATGCTTGTTAAGGTTTGAACCTTTGCACATATATATTTGAAGATTTAAAAGAGAAGAAAAATAATTTACAAAAAAATTTTGTTATTGTTTTGTTGTTGTTTTTTGTAATTAAAGAAAAGTCCTTATTTTTGATGGCGGGCATCATAACTCCTCACTGGAACATCGGAATCCGAAAATTCCAACGGTGTTAGAAAGAGTACATGTCTGGTTCTCGTATGAACTAGGATTATTGACTTCGCTCTAAAATTAACAAAATGGTGGACCTTTGAAAAAATATTTTTGGAAAATAACCGATTTTTTACCAAGAACCAAGTTAAAAAATAAGGAAGATCTTCACCGATTGGCTTTATCCTAGTTCATACGAGAGCTATACACTCCCAGAGAAACGTTGCAAAATTTGGAACCGATTGGATTATTAGTTTTTGAGTTATCGTGCCCGCCATTCGCAAAAAAAATTTTAGAGAAAAACGCGTTTAAAGTTTGAGAAGGCCTTCAGCCGTCACCTGATGCTGACACAATAAATCGGCTATATCTTCAAGAGTTCTTGAGATTTTCACTTGAAATTTTGTAGAGACATTCTTTAATCAGTGTAGATTCGAATTATATCAACAACAATTTTGACCCCGAGAATGGGGGGGGTCCCCTTAAGTTTTAAAAAATAAATTTTTCTAATTTTGTAAAAGTGCGTCTATAGTTATGCAACACCAGTAATTTTGAAAGTGCAGAATTCGGCGAAACCATAAAGAATAAATTAATTATTTTTGTTGAAAAATAGGTGTTTTTGATCGTTTTATTGTGAACAATAACTTAATGGGTCCATTTTATTTGTCAATTAACATACCAATTGAATTAAAGGTGCGCCTATAGTTATGATACACAGTGTATAAAGCTAAAGAAATAGCCATGGTCACCTCATACAAAAGTTACCTTTGTCACTTTAATGTTCAAAAATATACAACACCTTATCATATATTCGTGATTTATATTAAAAAAACTTTGGTTCTGTACTTCAAATAAACAATAACAGCAATAACAACCATAAAAAAAGTTCAACGACAATATGGAAAAGAACAACTGAAACACATCATAACAATTCCTTCTGGACCAATGGACCCGAACGACTTTTGAAAACTTAAAACAAAATAACAAATAAAATTAACCAAAAAACAATAAATTAATAAATTTGGTTATAACAACAAACAACAAGAATCGTTCAACAGCAGAATAATTCCAATTTAGTTTGACGACTATGGACAGAAAATATATTAATAAATTATAAAATGGGCTTTAGGCTTTGGCATCAATACAATATTCAGTTATATTGGCCTGTACCAATAAATGGTAATTGTGGATTGAATTTAGTTGTGAGTTGTGTTTTTTTCTTGATGCAGCGGCATCAGGAATAAAAAATAAATAAATTTACACAGCCGTAAATTAATCATTTATTCATAAAGAAATTTATAAAGAACCCACCCACCAACCGACGATAACTAAAACTATTCATATATTCATTTTGAGATTTTCTCAAAATATATATCGTATGGCCATACAGACACTTTATAAAATAATAGCTGTAGTAGGAACTGATGGCTGTCCATTATCGTGAGGTTTATCTCATACTATTCTTTTGCTGTTGTTTGTTTCTCTAATGTGATTTATTATCTTCTGGATTTTTACAGACTCTATGGAACTCCAATAACATCTCGAACATCACCTAAGCCCCCAGCGATATATATTTGACCCTCCTTACACCATGTGTTCGATATTTCACAATCGTATTAATTATCGCGGTGGTGGTGGCAGTACGGCGAACAGCAGCAACAACAACAGCAGTGCCAATTCCAATTCTCCCGAGAGCCCGCCAACATTAACCAAAGATTTAGATCCGGATAGCAATAACAATGACAATGATAGCAATATAATGCCCCATAAAAGTGAAACTCCATCAGAGGAACGTGACGAAGAACTGAAAAGCTCTCGTACTC
>NW_026879995.1:0-29129 GCF_032173495.1 Musca vetustissima
CAACAACAAAACTTGCAACAAAACAAAATATGAAAAATAGTTTGACATTTTGTTACATGTGTGGACGGAAGACTGAACGGACCGAACCGGATGGGGGCCATCAAAATGGGAGCAGTTGATACAATTTTCAGGAGAAGCAGGAGGAGGAGGTGGTGGCTACGGAACTGACACATGTGTGGCCAAAAGAAATGGCAATAATGTGACAGGACATGCAAATAAGAAACATATCCGTATTCATGCTATATTGAATAGGTTTTTGCATTCGGCACACATACACACATCCATAAATACATGGGTGTGGGTGTGGGTGTTTGTGTGTGCCTCTAAGCACCTTTGCAATGCATAAAGATATTTTTGTGATACTTTTTTAGAATCGCTATTTCGGAAGGTGGAAGTTCTGCTACTATGGTCAATTAGTTTGCCACATAGGTATTTTATATATTCTAAAAACTTTGCTGAATTGAGTTTTTCGATGGAACCCCTTGGCTGAATTGTGATTTTCAATACAAAAATCTTGCTAAATTGTGTTTATCATTCGGAAAACTTAGCTGAATAGGGATTTTTGGTGGAAAACCTTAGCTGAATTGAGTTTTTCGGTGGAAAAGCTTAACTTAATTCAGTTTTTCGGTGGAAAAACATAGCTGAATTTTGTTTTCCATTCGAAAAACTGAGCTGAATTGAGTTTTTCGGTGGAAAACCTTAGCTGAATTGAGTTTTCGATGGAAAAACTGAGCGAAATTGAGTTTTTCGGTGGTAAACCTTAGCTGAATTGAGTTTTTCGATGAAAAACATAAATTTTGTTTTTCATTCAAAAAACTGAGCTGAATTGAGTTTTTCGGTGGAAAAACTTTGCTGAATGATGTTTTTCATTCGAAAAACATAACTGAATTGTGTTTTTTCGGTGGAAAACCTTAGCAGAATTGAGTTTTTCGGTGGAAATCCTTAGCTGAATTAAGTTTTTCGGTGGAAACCCTTAGCAGAATTGAGTTTTTCGATGGAAAAGCTTAGCTGAATTGAGTTTTTCGGTGGAAAAACACAGCTGAATTGTGTTTTTCGGTGAAAAAACTGAGCTGAATTGAGTTTTTCGGCGAAAAACCTTAGAGGAATTTTGGTTTTCATTCGAAAAACTTTGCTTAATTGTGTTTTTCATTCGAAAAACTTAGCTGATTTCAATTTGGTGGTGGAAAAGCATAGCTGAATTGTGGTTTTCAATAGAAAAACTTAAACAACATGGCCTAATTGTGTTTTTCATTCGAAAAGACTTGCTGAATCGTGTTTTCCTTTTAAATATTTCCTATTCAATATAAACCCCTTACTGAATTATGTATTTCTATTAAAAAACTTAGTTTTTTATTGAAAAAAAATTGTTGAATTGATTTTTTCAAATGAAACACTTTGCTGAATTGCTGATTTCTATCAGACCCCCCTTGCAGAATTGAGCTTTTCCATCAAATATCTTAGGTGAAATTAAATTTCTCATGAAGAACTTTGCTGAATTGCCTTATCCAAATAAAAAAACTCTGCCAATGTGTGTTTTCAATGGAAAAATAAGGCTGAATATCGTTTTCCATAAAAATAAGTTGCTGAATTGAGTTTTTCGATTCGATTTTTCTGTAAAATAGTTTAAAGGAATTGAATTTATATAATGAAAACCTTAGCTGAATTGATGTTTTCAATACAAGAACCTTGCTGAATTGAAGTTTTTCATTACAAAAACTTAGCTGGATTGTGTTTTCTGTAAAATATCTTAGCTGAATTGATGTTTTCAGTGCAAAAACCTTGCGGAATTGAAGTTTTCATTACAAAAACATAGCAGAATTGTGTTTTCTGGAAAATAGCTTAGCTGAATTGTATTTATATATAGAAAACCTTAGCTGAATTGGTGTTTTCAGTACAAAAACCTTGCTGAATTAAGTTTTCCCATAGAAAAATTTAGCTGACTTGATTTTTTCGATGGAAAACCTAGCTGAATTAGGGATTTCTCAAAGAAAACAGTTTTTAATTTTAGTCTCCCCACCAAAAACCCTTGCTGAATTGTGTTTGCCGAAGAGTATTTCCAAATTCGGTTTTGACCAGAACTTCCCAGCCCCACATTTTTTTAAATATTGTTTTTTTTTTCACAAAAAAATCTCCAACTGTCATCCTTTATTAAGTTTATGGTTGTTGGTTATGCAATTTTTGTGATTCCTTTCAAATGCCTTCAATTTCTTTTCTTTTTCTGTGTGTTTGTCCTCACCTGGTTATGCTGATTTCGCCACACACACACACATATTTTCTCGTGTCACATATCTGTGTTTTGGTCATGCAGTAGTCGAAAGGTGTTCTCGCCTCGATTTGCCCCGACTGGCGAATGTGGAAGTTGGAACTTAAGAATTCTTGGCATTTTGTGGCAAATAAAATGTGGCATGTTATGGCAAATCTTATTTCTGCCATGCCACCACCATCATTGGATTGTGTGAAGAATCCTTTCGTTTTTTTGTTGGTTGACATATAAAATATTCAAAGGATATTTTTGGATGGAGAAGGCGAAGGGGACAGACAGACCAAGGACAAGTTTTTTGGAATTGGATTCAAATATGAAGTTTATGAGACAGCAAATGGGGAAATGCATAACTAGATTTGATTTAAGTTTTAGTTTTTTCTTGGAAAAACCTCAATTCAGCTAGGTTTTGTTACATGAAAACTCAATTCAGCTAAGTTTTTCAAGAGAAAACCACTATTTAGTGATGTTATTTGTATGAAAACCCTAATTCAGCTAGGCGTTTCTAATGAGACTTCAATTCAGCAAGGGTTTTTTATAAAAAAAACTCAATTCCACAAAGTTTTTCTATTGGAAATTGCAATTCAGTAAGGTTTATTTATTAATAAGCGTTATTTTGATAAGTATTTCTAAAGAAAAACAAGATTTTCTATAGAAAATTGCAGTTCAGCAAGGATTTTCCGTTAAAACACTCAATTCAGCAAGGATTTTCCACTGAAAAAGTAAATTCAGCAGGGTGTTTCCATTGAAAAATTCTATTCAGCGAGGTTTTTCTATTGAAAAACTCCATTCAGCAAGGTTCTTTCACTGCCAAACTCTATTCAGCAAGGTTTTTCAATTGAAAAACTCAATTCAGCAAGGTTTTCTCATATAAAAATGTAATTCAGCAGGGTTTTTTTCATTGGAAACTGAATTCAACAAGGATGTTTCATAGTTAAACTTTATTTTGCAAATTTATTTTATTAACAAATTCTATTCAGCAAGGGGTTTCTATTTGAAAATAACAATTCAGCAAAGTTTTTATCACGAAAAACTGAATTCAGCTAAGTTTTTCTATTGAAAAACTAAACTCAGTTGGGAGTTTCCATTGGAAAACTCTATTCAGCACGGTGTTTCCATCGAAAAACTCAATTCAGCAGAGTTTTTCTATTGGAAATTTCAATTCAGCAAGGTTTATCTATAGAAATACGAGCTTCACATATTTTCTTCTTAAGGAAATAACTATTTATCTCAGATTTTCTATGAAAAACCTAATGCAGCAAAATTTTGTGGTATAAAAATGCCATTCAGCTAAATTTTTTTCAGTAGAAAAGTGTAATTCAGGTAGTTTTTCTTTGACAACACTAACTTTGGCAATTTTTTGTATTGCAAAATTTAATCCACCGAATTTTTTCTTCCGAAAAACTCTATTCAGCCAAGTTTTTCTGAAGAAAATCTTAATACAGCAAGGTTTTTCGATCAAAAAAACGCTATTCAGCTAAGTTTTTCTAACGTAAAACACAATTCAGCAAGTTTTTTGTTTGAGAATATTATTCAGCTAAAATTTGTCATTGATAAATTTCAATTTAGCATGATTTTTCTTATGAAAACATTAATTCAGCAAGGTTTTTCAATATAAAAATGCAATTCAGCTAAGTTACTTCAATAGAAAAAATAATTCAGCAAGTTTTTTTATCTAAAAACCGCAACTTTGGCAATTTTTTGTGACGGAAAATTTAATTCAGCAAAGTTTTTATTTCGAAAAACGCAATTCAGCTAAGTTTTTCAAAAAAAAGCACAATTGCGCAATGTATTTCCGTAGAAAGCCGCAAATTAGCAGGGGATTTCCTTCGAAAATCGTCATTCAGCAAGGTTTTCAATATAAAAACGCAATTCAGCTATGTTTTCTAAGGAAAAGAACAATTCAGCAAGGTTTTTCTTTGAAAAACTCAACTTCTGCAAATTATTGTGATAAAAAGTTGAATTCAGCAAAGTTTTTCTATGGAAAAATGCTATTCAGTTATGTTTTTCTTAAGAAAAACACAATTCAGCAAAGTTTTTCCATAGAAAACTGTAATTTAGCAGGAGTTTTCCTTTGAAAAACTTAATTCAGCAAGGGTTTTCAATATAAAAATGCTATTCAGCAATGTTGTTCAATAGTAAAACACAATTCAGCAAGACTTTTTCTTCGAAATCTAAGTTTTTGCAATTTTTTATACAGCAATGTAGAATTCAGCAAAGTTTTTTCCTTCCGAAAAATGCTATTCAGCTAAGTTTTTCTTAAGAAAATCTTAATTCAGCAAGGTTTTTCAATAAAAAAAGCTATTCAGCTAAGTTTTTCTTAAGAAAATCTTAATTCTGCAAGGTTTTTAAATAAAAAACGCTATTCAGCTAAGTTTATCTAAAGAAAAACACAATATTTTTAAATAATACCTAAAAAAAATATTTTTAAAAAACATGCCTTTGGTCCTAGTTTTAAATTCCCTCACGCTGTGTTGACTCAAAATTTCCCAACCTCCGAGAAAATTCAAAGCAAAGCTATTTAGCAAATCTCTTTGTTTGCCCAAAATTTTCAAATGACCCGTCACGAAAAAAAAAACATCATCAACAACATCCGTTTGCAAAGAACCAAGTTAATGTCCCAAGAAACCTGCATGTAATGCAGCATTTAATGAGCTGGCATAACAAGCTGTAGGGACGGGTGGAGGCTGTCCGGAACCTCTAGTCCTGCACAAATCAAAAAGGCATTGCGAAAATAAACAAACACCTTACATGGTTCGTGTATATCAAATATAGGCTTAACCTTAGCTACACACTCATGTATGTTTGGATGTGTGTGTGTGTGCTCCTTTGGAACATGACCAACGTTACTACATCAACTACTACTGCTCCAGCCACTGCTGTGGACTTGGGGTACCCAGCTGACCTTTTGTGACTCCTCACTGGCATCTGTGTTATGTCCTCTCATGAATCATGAAGTGTCTTTTGCAAATACATTATTCCACTGGATGGGAATGTGGCTGGTTATGTGTGTGTGTGTGTGCTTGTCGAGAGTTTACTTTATAGGTCCTTGTGTGTGTTTGTGCCTATGTGTGTGTTTGATTGCTTTGCAGTTTGTTTGTTAACGCATATAACACGACAACCACTTCGACATACAAATACAACTACTGACCCGCTAGTAAATGTTTACACTCGGCTGTGTGATTAAGTGCTCTATAGGTGCGCTAGTGTGTATGTGTGTGTGTGTACGTATGCAATATTTAACCCTTAAACCTCAAGACCACTCTTCCAAAGAGAGAAGAGATGCAAGTGCATACACGAAACATTCCCCCAACCCTTGGACTGGGGAACCATCTCCCCCAAAAAATGTTGTTTATTTTTTGACTACCCCCCTCCCTAAGGGTTAAAGCTCAGTTGGGCCAAAGGGTCACATGTTTATTTTTAGTCCCAGTTTTCTTGTTGTTGTTTATTTTGTGCATCTCCAAAAACAACAACAACAGCAACAACCGGCCCACTGTTAAGGATTTATTTGTATTTGTTGTCAACGTCATCAAGTGAAAAACCTCAAACAAGTGTTACTCCACACACTGGCACGCTGCTCGCTCGCTGCAATCACTAAAAGTTAATAAGCATGTTGTTGTACAACAACAACAGCAACAACAAAACACATGTACAACAACATGTAGATACTTAAAGCTACTTAAAATAGTTTGTTAAGTGCATTGTTAATTTGTTATTTTTTGTTGGTGGAGTCACATGGCCGTTATTAAGGCTGGTCGGGAATGGCTTTCTAAGAGAAAAAAAAAATTGCTGAATTCAATATTCCATCACCAAAAATTGAAGAAATTAAGATTTTCAATGGAAATGGCTTGCTGAACTGTGTTTTCATTAGAAAAACGTAGCTGAATAGCGTTTTTATATTGTAAAACCTTGCTGAATTAAGATTTTCAAAGGCTAACTCCGTCTAACATTAAGTATTCTAAGAAAAAACCTAGCTAAATTGTGTTTTTCTTTAGAAAATCCTAGTTGAATATCGTTTTTCTTTAGAAAAACCTAGCTGAATAGCGTTTTTCTTTAGAAAACCATAGCTGAATAGGGTTTTTATATTGCAAAACCTAGCTGAATTAAGATTTTCAAAGGAAAACTCCGACGATATTGCAGTTTTCTATAGAAAAACTTTGCTGAATTGTGTTTTTCTTTAGAAAAACTTAGCTGAATAGCGTATTTATATTAAAAAATCTTGCTGAATTATGATTTTCAAAGGAAAACTCCGGCTAAAATGAAGTTTTGTAAAAACCTAGCTGAATTGTGTTTTTCGTTAGAAAATCCTAGTTGAATAGTGTTTTTCTTTAGAAAAACCTAGCTGAATAGCGTTTTTATATTGTAAAACCTTGCTGAATTAAGATTTCCAAAAGAAAACCCCTGCTAAATTGAAGATTTCTAACGAAAAACTTTGCTGAATTATGTTTTTCTTTAGAAAATCCTAGCTGAAAAGCGTTTTTCTTAAAAAAAAACCCAGCCAAATAGCATTTTCATACTGAAAAACCTTGATGATTTAAAGTTTTTACAGGAAAAGACCTGCCAAATTTAAGATTTCTAACGAAAAACTTTGCTGAATTGTGTTTTTCTTTAGAAAAACTAAGCTGAATAGAGTATTTTATTGAAAACCCTTGCTGAATTAAAATTTTGAAAGGAAAACACCAGCTAAAATAAAGTTTTCTTAGAAAAAATCTAGCTGAATTGTTTTTTTTTTCGTTTTTTCTAGCTGAATTGTGTTTTCCGTTAGAAAAACTTAGCTGAATAGGGTTTTTATATAGCAAAACCTTGCTGAATTAAGATTTTCAAAGGAAAACTACGACGATATTGCAGTTTTCAATAGAAAAACTTTGCTGAATTGTATTTTCCGTTAGAAAAACTCAGCTGAATAGCGTTTTTATATTGGAAAACCTTGCTGAATTGAGATTTTCAAATGCAAACTTCGAGTTTTTGAGTTTTCTAAGAAAATAAATAGCTGAATTGAGTTTTTCTAACGAAAAACTTAGCTGAATAGCGTTTTTTTATTGTAAAACCTTGTTAAATTAAGTTTTCAAAGGAAAACTTCTGCTAACTTGAAGATTTCTACCGAAAAACTTTGCTGAATTTTGTTTTTCTTTAGAAAAACTCTGCTGAATAGCGTTTTTATATTGTAAAACCATGCTGAATTAAGATTTTCAAATGAAAACTACCACAAAATTGCAGTTTTCTATGGAAAAACTTTGCTGAATTGTGTTTTCGTTAGAAAAACTCAGCTGAATAGAGTTTTTATATTGTAAAACGTTGCTGAGTTCAGATTTTCAAAGGATAACTCATGCAAAATTAAAGATTTCTAACGAAAAACTTTGCTGAATTGTATTTTTCGTTGGAAAAACTTAGCAGAATAGCGTTTTATATTGTAAAAGCTTGCTGAATTTAGATTTTCAAAGGCAAACTCCGTTTAAAATAAAGTTTTCTAAGAAAAAAATCTAGCTGAATTGTGTTTTTCGTTAGAAAAACTCAGCTGAATATCTTTTTTATAATGTATAACCTTGCTGAATTGTGATTTTCAAAGGAATAGTCGGCTAAATTGCAGTTTTCTATAGAAAAACCTTGCTGAATTGTGTTTTTCTTTAGAAAAACTTTGCTGAATTGTGTTTTTCGTTGGAAAAACTTAGCTGAATAAAATTTGTTTAAAGAAAAACTCAGCTGAATAACATTTTTCTAAAGAAAAACTTTACTGAATTCAATTTTTCATCACAAAAAAAATGCCAATGTTGAGGTTTTCAAAGAAACCCCTTGCAGAATTAATACACATAGGCGTAGATTTTTTTAAAACTATTTTTTGAGGTCTTTAAAAGAGGCGTGGATTTGTATACCCTTCACCCCACTGTGGTACAGGGTATTATGTCTTTGTGCATATGTCTGTAACAGGCAAAAGGAAACGAGATAGACACATGGTTCCTTTTGAGAATATGCATAGAATCACTTTCTGAGTAGATTTATGCATGTTCGTCCGTCCGTCCGTCTGTCCATATTAAATTGTAAACAAAGTACAGGTCGAATTTATTTTTCGAATTGGATGAAATTTGGCATAGCTCATTTATTTGGTCCAAGGACGAAAAATCGGTTAAGATTTAGATATAGCTCTCATATAAATTTTCCTCCCAATTTAATGTAAATGGTGCACCAAAGTCCCTACATATTCTTCGATTTGCATGAAATTTGGCACAGCGTAATGAATTAGGTATAGAATGATATGTGTTAAGTTTCGTGAAAATCGGTTCAGATTTAGATATGACTCCCATATATATTTTTGTCCGATTTAAGGTAAAATTTTCCATATTGTACTTACCATTGATTATTTAGCACCCAAAAGTATGCAATTATTTTATTGGATTAAATTGTTGTAATAATTTAAAATAAAAATGCAATTATTTTCAGCTTTATTTGCATTCTAAAAATATTGTAATTAAATATTGAATACATTGATTGTGTGCGATATTAAACACCATCGAACATGTTTTAATTATTTCCATCATCGGAAAAAAAAACATAGCACACTTTTAGGCATACACAATTTTTTGTTGTAGTTTTTGGAAAATGATTATAAAATTATTTTTGGTAAAGCCCCATTTTAAATCCACAACACTTTTGACATTTATGAAATCCCGCTCACTCTGTCACAGTCATTCAGCCACTCACTGACAATGTCAATAATTTAATTATCTCAAAAAATTGTTTGCATATTTTTAGGCTCACACAATTTTCAATTTAGTTTTTTCCACCAAACAACAACAAATTTAAATAAATCCCCATATGATCCCCGTGGACCATTGAAGTGGCTAAACGATAACCGTGACCACGAGGACGACGACGACATTGAAATAATTTAATTCTATTACAAATTAATTCGAATAATGATAATAAGGGGATCATTGTAATATCGCGTGTGTCTGTGTGTCACGTCGAACGAACTGTACCGCACCGTGACCGAATAATAGTGACTGAATAAAAATGCCGTTCAAAACTCATTCAAAGTCAAAGGCCAAATGGCAAAAGTGTTGAAAATCCAACAAGTCGACAAAAATACTGAGACACACACACATCCAGCCAACTAAACGAACACTCACAATCCTCCCCTCCTTTGGCCCGGGATGAGTTGCTGAAGTGGGACACACCGGGACTCCATCGCTCTCTCGCTCTGTGTATTAAGGATTATACTTGTTGGTTGGCTCGCCAGGACTTATGTTTAATTGCTAACCAATATCTATGGCTGGATATTTCAAGGTGTGTGTGTCTGTATGTGTGTTCGTCTGTCGGTGTGTGCCTGGTTGCCGGATATTTAATGGCCAACCTTTTCAATGTTTAATAAACTTGTTGTGCTGGCCGTTGTTATTAAAGGCTGGTGTGGCTGAAATTGTTGTTTATTTTTTTACAAAAACAAAAACAAAATAGAGAATGAGAAAAAAACCTGTTGTAGTTGGATTCCATTTTTTGTTGTTGTTGTTGCTTTTGCTGTTGTTATGAGCCACATAAATCCTTGATTGGCCATCGTTAATGCAATGGCCAATAAAGCCAAAGGAGCGGACAACGCTTTTCATCAATAAATGTTTGAAAACAGGAAAGCTTCGGCACACAATGGAGGTTTTTGATCCGATAGGAGGCTTACAATATACCCTACTAAAAATATTTTTAAAAAAATCTTTGCCTACTTTTAGGCTTAGAAAAATATTTTTAAAAAATTCAGCCTCTTTGCCTACTTTTAGGCTTCGAAAACTATTTTTAAGATATCTTTGCCTACTTTTAGGCTTCGAAAACTATTTTTAAGGTATATTTGTCTACTTTTAGGCTTCGAAAACTATTTCTAAAAAATCTTTGCCTACTTTTAGGCTTCGAAAACAATTTTTAAGAAATCTTTGCCTACTTTAAGGCTTCGAAAACAATTTTTAAGAAATCTTTGCCTACTTTTAGGCTTCGAAAACAATTTTTAAGAAATATTTGTCTACTTTTCGGCTTCGAAAACTATTTCTAAGAAATCTTGGCCTACTTTTAGGCTTCGAAAACTATTTTTAAGAAATCTTTGCCTACTTTTAGACTTCGAAAACTATTTTTAAAAAATCCACGCCTTTGGATAGACCACAAAAATTATTTTTAAAAAATCCACGCCTTTGGATAGACCACAAAAATTATTTTTAAAAGATCCACGCCTTTGGATAGACCACAAAAATTATTTTTAAAAAATCCACGCCTTTGGATAGACCACAAAAATTATTTTTAAAAAATCCACGCCTTTGGATAGACCACAAAAATTATTTTTAAAAAATCCACGCCTTTGGATAGACCAGAAAAATTATTTTTAAAAAATCCTCGCCTATATGTAGGCTCCAACACATATTTTTAAAAAATCCCCGCCTATATGTAGGCTTCAAAAATTATTTTTAAAATTACTTTCTATAGGGTATCGGAGAACAGAAAATATTTATAACTCAAAGTATATTTAAGACCACCGTAACAAAGTTATTTTTTTTTTTTTTTTTTTTGTAATAAACAATGACAACACTCACCCACACAAACAAATTGTTTTGTTTTTGTTCCAGTTATTGTGCTGTGTCAACTTAGTAGCCATATTTCCGTATCCTGCCGTCAGTTATTACAACCAAAACATTATTCAAACAATAATTTGGCCTTTAACATTTGACGTGGTGTCGTGACATATTCCAATATTTTTTGTTTGCTAGTTTTTTCGATATTTTTATTCGATATTGTCATTGTGTTATGTGTTCGATAATCCATTTCAGTTGTTGTTGTTGTAAATCTTTTTCAAATTAAATTAATTAATTTTTTTGGGGGGTTATAATAAAGAAAAATCAAGGTTTTTCATATACTTGAGGTGGGTGCAGGTTAAAGAACGGATAAAGAATGAAGGTAGGAGTTGAGTTACGTATTTCTTTTCGTTGGAGACCCATAGTGAAATTCGATGTAGATTATTTTTTCCATTGACATCAACCGGCTACAATAACTCTCAGAGCGAGAAATTAACCCAAATTGGAAGAAACCCCTTAAAAAATTTATTTTCTTTATATTCCCACTTTGGACCTGATATTTTAATGTTAATGGTTCAACTCTGAAATTTTAATTGTTCGGTGACCTATAGTGAAATTTCGCGTAGAATATTTGCTACATTGGTATCAAGACCCTACAATGACATTTTATGGAAAAAAATTACACAGAAATTCAAGTAACCCCTTTAAAGGCTTCTATTGCATAAAAAAGATATTTTAAGGCCTTTAGAGGCTCCGATCGCCTAAAAAATAAGGCTAAAAAGGCATTTTAATTTTAAAAAAGGCATTTTAAGGCCTTTAAACGCTTCTAACGCCTAGAAAACGCATTTTAATTTTCTGTCGTCTAAAAAGGCATTTTAAGGCCTTTAAACGCTTCTAACGCCTAGAAAACGCATTTTAATTTTCTGTCGTCTAAAAAGGCATTTTAAGGCCTTTAAACGCTTCTAACGCCTAGAAAACGCATTTTAATTTTCTGTGGTCTAAAAAGGCATTTTAAGGCCTTTCTAACGCCTAGAAAACGCATTTTAATTTTCTGTCGTCTAAAAAGGCATTTTAAGGCCTTTAAACGCTTCTAACGCCTAGAAAACGCATTTTAATTTTCTGTGGTCTAAAAAGGCATTTTAAGGCCTTTAAACGCTTCTAACGCCTAGAAAACGCATTTTAATTTTCTGTGGTCTAAAAAGGCATTTTAAGGCCTTTAAACGCTTCTAACGCCTAGAAAACGCATTTTAATTTTCTGTGGTCTAAAAAGGCATTTTAAGGCCTTTAAACGCTTCTAACGCCTAGAAAACGCATTTTAATTTTCTGTCGTCTAAAAAGGCTAAATAACGCCTTGTTGTCGAAATTGACCAATAGTGAAATAAAAACCCCCAAAAATACAACATTTTAAATGGTTTTGCAAAAAGGGTCCAACAATCCAATCCAAAATGTGAAGCAACCGTTTTTCGTTGTTCGGAGACGCCTAGTAGAATATGATGCAGAATATTTTTTCCATTGACATCAATCCCCTAAAATAACGCCTAGGTATCGAAATTTACCAAAAATGAAAGAAAATCCCCATAAAATCCAATTTTTTTATATTTTTTTCGCAAATTGGGTCCAAAAATCCGCATAAAAGTAATGGTTCCGATTTTGATTGTTCGGGAACCCCTAATAGAATTTGATGCAGAATATTTTTTCCATTGACATCAATCCCCTAAAATAACGCATAGGAGTCAAAATTGACCAAAACTGTTAAAATATCCAAAAAATCCAAGATTTTATAATTATTCTAAAATATGGGTCCAAAATGACACCTAAACTTAATGCCACGGATTTACTTTGTTTAGGGACCCCTAGTAGAATTTGATATAGAATATTTTTTTCTATTAACATCAATCCCTAAAATAACGCCGACGAGTCGAAGTTGAGCAAAACTGAAAAAAGTCACCAAAAAACCCACATTTTATATGTATTCCAAAATATGGGTCCAAAATGGCCCCTAAACTTAATGCCTCGGATTTCCTTTGTTCAAAGACACCTAATAGAATTTGATATAGAGTATTTTTTTCCTTGACATTGATCCCCTAAAGTAAAGTTTTCCTATGGAAATTGGCCAAACTTAAAGTAACCTTCCCAAAATCTAATTTTTTATATTTTTCCCTAAAAGGGTTCCAAAAGACCCCTAAGACGAAATGTTAGAGGGTTAACATATTTGACAAAAATATTCTTAGCAATGTTACGACCAATATTGCTGAATATATCTTTTACATAAAATTTAAGGATAGGAAGTTATGCATAATTTTGTGAATACGCATTTTTAAAAAAATTATAAGTATATATAAGTATTCTACAATATGGGTCCAAAATTACCCCTAAACGTAATTCCTTGTATTTCCTTTGTTCAGAGACCCCTAGTAGAATTTGATATAGAATATTTTTTCCATTGACATCAATCCCATAAAATAACGTCTAGGTGTCAAAATTGGCCAAAACTGAAAAAATCCCCCAAAAATCCAAGATTTTATAATTATTCTAAAATATGGGTCCAAAATGACCCCTAAACTTAATGCCTCGGATTTACTTTGTTCCGGGACCCCTAGTAGAATTTGATGCAGAATATTTTTTTCATTGACATTGATTCCCTAAAATGGAGTTTTACCATCGAAATTGGCCAAAATTCAAAGTAACCTTCCCAAAATCTAATTTTTTATATTTTACCCCAAATGGGGCCCAAAAGACCCCTAAGACGAAATGTTAGAGGGTTAATATATTTGACAAAAATATTCTTTAGAATGTTACAAACAATATTGCTGAACATATATTTTACATAAGACTTAAGGATACGAAGTTATGCACCATTTTGTGAATACGCATTTTTTAAAAAATTTACCCTACCACATTCATTTTTGCCATAAAAATATAAACAACAATTATTTTTTATTAAATTATGTTTATTCTTTAATACCTCGGATTTCCTTCGTTCAGAGACCCCTAGTAGAATTTTATATGGAATATTTTTTCCCATTGACATCAATCCCCTAAAATAAAGTCTAGGTGTCAACACGGACCAAAACTGAAAAAATCACCAAAAAATCCTATATTTTGTAATTTTTATAAGAATATGGGTCTAAAATGGCCCCTAAACTTAATGCCACGGATTTACTTTGTTCCGGGACCCCTAGTGGAATTTGATATAGAGTATTCTTTTCCTTGACATTCATCCCCTAAAATGGAGTTTTCCCATCGAAATCGGTCAAAACTCAAACTCGCCTTTGGAAAATGTGTTTTCCACAATTTTTCTTAAAAGTGGACCCAAAAGACCCCTTAGACGAAACTTTAGGGGGTTAAAATGTTTTACAAAAATATTCTTTGGAATGTTGCGAACAATATTACTGAACATATCATTTACATAAAATTTAAGGATAATAAGTTATGCGCAATTTTGTGAATACGCATTTTTAAAAAATCCCACAAAACAAGGTCACTAACTATTACTAACTATTATTTTTTTTTATTAAATTATTTTGATTATTTTCTCAAATTATTATGACACATTTCCATTACTATATATAACATGCCACATTAAATTCAATTAATTAATTAACTCAATACCCGTGTTCGAAGCATATTTCTATTAAGGAAAATTAATTCAGCCATCGATATTTAACAAAAATATTTAACCACAAAATCGAACATTCAAAAACAACCAAATATGTAATAATCTTAAATACAATATGTTTATTGTGATAGGGCGCCATTTGTTCAGAAAAAACCCCCACCCCCAACCCGCACATTCCCCATGACAGAAGAAAACTCGCCCAAAAATAAAATGTCTATGAAAATGATGAGAATTAATGGCATTGTAATGACATTAGCCTTGAATTAATAAAACATTTCGTAAAAAGAACAACAAAAGTACAACAATACAATAACAGCAACAACAACAACAATAATGGCAACCCAAAACTATAAGAAAACCATAATAAATAGATTAAGATATATATACACAATGTTCAGATACTTTGGCAGGGATGAAGAGAACACCAGAACGTGTATACAAATGACAGATGATGAAGAGGTAATGGTGGTGGTGTATCACCAACAAAAACAAACAAATCACACATAAAGACCACACCACGCAAAAATATTCATATATATAAAAATAAATCTATTTTGTCACCAAAAATGACAACAACAACAACACCAAAAGTGAAATGAAAACTCAGAAATACCACACACACTCACACCAAACATAAATACTTAAGAGGGGAAACCGCGAACAAAGAGAGGGACAGTAATATATACTCTTTAATGATATAGAGCAACAATTTAGCTAAGGCAAGGGCCAATTTCAAGGTGTCAAGTGAAAATGCTCAACAAATTAGAAACGTTTAAATTGTAATTAAAAATAGAATCGGAAATATGCACAAGAATTTACAACAAAAACAAATGGCTTGATGAAAATGAAAAAAACGTCATAACAAAATGTTTGGTATTCATTTTCGAGAGGGCGTAACTTCGGGGGAATTAATAGTACTCCTATGAAATTGATTGATTTTGGAAGCCGAACAACCCTTCTTCATCCCGCATAAATTATTTTGACATACCCCTTTAAATACCCGAGATATTCTCCAAAGAACACTAGGTTTGATATTTTCAAAAATGTCCGTACTTTTTTGGTAACCATTTTCCGATGGCCATAACTCTGGAACCACATAAGATATCTTATACAGTAAATAGATTGAATTTGGAAGCAGAGGAACCCTTCTTCATTCCACATAAATTATATTGATATAACTCTTCAAAATACCAGAGATATTCTCCAAAGAAGCCAAGGGTTGATATTTTCAAAAATGTCCATACTTTTTCGGTAACCATTTTCCAATGGCCATAAGTCTGGAACCACATAAGATATCTTTATAAAGTGTATAGATTTGGAAAGTAGGAGACTTTATTAGTATACCATATACATTTCATTAATATATCTCCTCAAATAATCAAGATATCCCGAAAATACTTTAATAAGACAAATTTTCAATATTTGAAAAATTTTTCGGTAATACATTTACCGAAGTCATAATTTTTGACAAAATCGGTCCATGTTGACCGAACGACATTTATTTTAAAGCACCACATCTACTGAATATAATCTATAAGTTTCATAGATATAGCTCTACAAATATTCGAGATATCTGTAAAATAGTTAAACGACTCATTTTTTTGAGAAATTCCCGAAATTTGCGGTAATCAAGTTTCGGAATTCCTAACTATTCGGAAACTCAACCGATCTTGTTCAAATAACTTGATTTTGAAAGAAGGACATCTCACTATTATAAGTTGTAAGTTTTAACAAGGTATCTCTACAAACACCAGAGATATCCTGCACAAAGCGTTCATACTCAAAATTTGCAATATTTTATAATTTTTCGGTATTCGTATTTTGGAGCTCATAACTTCGGGAAAACCTGACCGATCTTAATGAAAGCACATGATTTTGAAAGAAGAACACCTCATAGTTATAATCAGTAAGTTTTATGGAGATATCTCTTCAAACACTCGAGATATCCTACACAATATGACTTTACTCAAAATGTACAGTACTTAATAATTTTTCGGTATTCATGTTTCGGAGTTCATAACTTTTAGCAGAATGAAGCGATCATGATCAAACAAACTGAATTTCGAAGAAAAACATCTCATGATTATAACCTGTAAGTTTTATTAAGATATCTCTACAAACACCCGAGATATCCTACACAAAATTTCCATACTCAAAATTTGCAATATTTTGTAATTTTTCAGTATTCTTGTTTCGTACCACATAACTTCGGGAAAACCTGATCGATCTTAATGAAAGCACATGATTTTGAAAGAAGAACATCTCATAGTTATAATCGGTAAGTTTTATGACGATATCTTCACAAACACCCGAGATATCCTACACAAAATGTCTTTAATCAAAATGTACAGTACTTTATAATTTGTAGGTATTTCTGTTTCGGAGTTCATAACTTTTAGCAGAATGAAGCGATCATGATCAAACAAACTGAATTTCGAAGAAGAACATCTCACCATTATAACCTGTAAGTTTTATTAAGATATCTCCACAATCACCCGAGATATCCTACACAATATATCTTTACTCAAAATTTGCAGTATTTAATCATTTTCCTCTATTCATATTTCGGAGTTCATAACTTTTAGCAGAATGAACCGATCATGATCAAACAAACTGAATTTTGAAGAAGAACATCTCACCATTATTACCTGTAAGTTTTATTAAGATATCTCCACAATCACCCGAGATATCCTACACAATATATCTTTACTCAAAATTTGCAGTATACTATCATTTTCTTGTATTCATATTTCGGAGTTCATAACTCTTAGCAGAATAACCCGATCATGATCGAACAAAGTGAATTTCGAATAAGAACATCTCACCATTATAACCTGTAATTTTTATTGAGATATCTCCAAAAAATTCCAGAGATATCCTACACAATATATCTTTACTCAAAATTTGCAATATTTCATAATTTTTCGGTATTCATATTTCGGAGCTCATAACTTTTAGCAGAATGAACCGATCATGATCAAACAAAGGGAATTTCGAATAAGAACATCTCACCATTATTACCTGTAAGTTTTATTGAGGTATCTCGACAAATACTCGAGATACCCCTCACAATCTATCTTTACTCAAAATTTGCAATATTTCATAATTTTTGGTAATCGTGTTGCGGAGTTTATAACTTTTAGCAGGATGAACCGATCTTTATCAAACGACCTTGTTTTGGAAGAGGAACATCTCATAACTACAATCTGTAAGTTTTATTGAGGTCTCTTGACAACTACTAGAGATATCCTTCACAAAGTGTCTTTACATAAAATTTATATTATTTCACAAATTTTCGGTATTCATTTTGCGGAGCTCATAACTTCTGAAAAAATCAACCGATCTTATTCAATCAACATGATTTTGAAAGAAGAATATCTCGTAATCATAATCTGTAAGTTTTATGAAGATATCTCTACAAACACCCAAGATATCCTTCACAATATCTCTTTACTTAAAATTGGCAATATTTTGTACTTTTTCGGTATTCCTTTTCGAAGTTCATAACTTTTGTTACGATCGGTCGATTTTGATCAATTAAACGGCTTTTGAAAGCGGAAGATCACAGAATTAAATTATGTAAGTTTTAGATACATATATCTGTAAACATAGGAAATATCGCTCACAATATTTCAATACTGAAAATTTGCCATATTTTCCAGTTTCTTTCGATCTTTGTATTCCTGAGGCCATAACTTTCCAAGAAATGGATCAATCATGTTAAAAATTGTCTGATTTTGAAAGAAGAGTATCTCCTCTTTATAATATCCAAGTTCACTTGATATTCCTTTAGAAATTTCCTCGATATTATAAACTGATTTATGTAACTCAAATATTTAGATTTTTGGAAATCTAAATTCCACAGTTTATAACTTCCGATCAAAAGGAAGTATCTTCACAAAATGACAAGATTTCGAAAATAGAATATTCTATTCAATTTATTCTCGCAATTTCATTCTGACATCGAACGATTTGTTCCGCTTATCCATCCATTCATCCACCCACAATCGTTTATTTTCCTTCAACCATTATCTTCTCGACTATTATCTAAATTCTGTGAATGAATGCAGGGCAAAACTACCCATCAGAACTCAAATAAGATTACAACAATTACAAAACAAAAACTAATAGCCGAACAAGCAACCTCATATATAAGTTAATTGATTAACATCTGTTATAGGCTATTGTTTGGGGGCTTTTATTGACTGACCCTAACCACAGGAACCTCTCTGTGTGTCGATGTGGTCTATGGATATTGGAAGTATAACAACAAAAACAAATTATCATTTATTAGATTAAAGCACAGTAGAGGTGATAATGAACACCCACATCATAAGATTACACGAGTAAATTCCCTACCGCAATTCCCCCTCCCATACGGCATCTAACCTCCTCGTTAAACAATATCAAAAGAGCCACAAAAAATGTGACACACGACAGCTTAAATTAAAGGCATTTTTTTGAATATTTGTTTAACATTTGCTTTTTTGTGTCTAAAAATCTATGCAATTCAGCTTTTGTTAAACCAATTAACAACAAATACAAAACAAAGATTGTAACAATAACAACTGCAACAACAACAAATACAACATCATATGAATTGGAGTATAACCAAATAACCAACAGTGAAAAGACCTAATAAAATGCTTAGTTAAACGTTTATTGCATTGTTATTACCATGTGTGTGTGCATGTGTGTGGGATACTGAAATGGATACTCGGAGAAGGGGGCCTGGGGCGAGGAAAAAATAGAGGGGTTTCAAGTGTACTCTACAATTGGAATAAAAGTACTTTTTAATAAATCTTAACCTGTATATAGATCTTAGAAATTTTTCAGTACTCGTGTTTCGTAGCTCATAACTTCGAGGTAACCCAACCGATCTTAATGAAATAACATGCATTTGGAAGAAGAACATCTCATAATTATAATCTGTAAGTTTTATTGATATATCTCCACAAACACTCGAGATATGTTTCACAATATGTCTTTACTTAAAATTTGAAATATTTGGTATTTTTTCGGTATAGATGTTTCAGAGCTCATAACTTCAGGAAGAATCGACCGATCTTCATGAAATAACATTATTTTGGAAGAGGAACATCTCTTAATTATAATCTGTGAGTTTTATTTAGATATCTCCACAAACACCCGAAATATCCAGCCCCAAATGCCCATACTCTAAATTTCCAATATTTGGTCATTTTTCAGTATTCTTGTTTTGGAGCGCATAACTTCGGGAAAACCCGCTCGATCTTAATCAAGTGAACTGATTTTGAGAGAAGGGTATCTCATAATTATAATTTGTAAGTTTCATTGAGGTATCTCTACAAATACCCGAGATATCTTGCACAAAATAACCATACACAAAATTTACAATATTTTGTATTTTTTCGGTATTCATGTTGCGGAGCTCATAACTTCGGAAAACCCCAACCGATCTTCATGAAATAAACTAATTTTAGAAGAAGGACATCTCGGAACGATAATCCGTAAGTTTTATTGAGTTATCTCCACAAACTCCTGAGATATGCTTCAAAATATGCCCTTACTCAAAATTTTTCTATTTTTTCTAATTTTTCGGTATTCTTGTTTCGGAGCTCATAACTTCGGTGAAACCCGACCGATCTTAATAAAATAAGACAATTTTGAAAGAAAGACATCTCATCTCTATAATCTGTAAGTTTCATCGAGGTATTTCTACAAATGTGCGAGATATCCAGCTCCAAATATCCATACTCAAAATTTACAATATTTTGTATTTTTCGGTATTCATGTTGTGGTGCTCATAACTTCGGGAAAAACGATACTATATTAATCAAATGCGCTGATTTTGGGAGAAGAGCATCTCATAATTATAATCTGTAAGTTTTATTGAGGTACCTCTTCAAATACCCGAGATATCCTGCACAAAATATTCATACGTTAAATATGCAATATTTTGTAATTTTTCGGTATTCTTGTTTCGGAGCTCATAACTTCGAGAAAATCCAACCGATCGTAATGAAATAACATAATTTTGGAAGAAGGACATCTTTTGATTACAACCTGTAAGTTTCAATTAGGTATCTCCACAAATACCTGAGATATCGTACACAAAATTACCATACTCAAAATTTCCAATATTTTATTATTTTTCGGTATTCTTGCTTCGGAGCTCATAACTTCGGAAAACCCCAATCGATTTTCATGAAATAACATGATTTTGGAAGAAGGACATCTAGTAATTATAATCAGTAAGTTTCATTGAGATATCTTCACAATTACCCGAGATATCCTGCACAAAATCAACATACGCAAAATTTACAATATTTTGTAATTTTTTTCGGTATAGATGTTTTAAAGCTCATAACTTCGGGAAACCTTGACCGATATTAATGAAGTAAACTGATTTTGGAAGAAGGGCATCTTATCACTGTAACATATAAGTTTTATTGAGGTATCCCCACTAACAGCCAAGATAGGCTTCACAATAGGTCTTTACTCAAAATTTGCAACATTTTATTATTTTTCGGTATTCATGTTGCGGAGCTCATAACTTGGGGAATACTTGAACGATCTTGATCAAATAAGCTGATTTTGGAAGAAGAGCATCTCATAATTATAATATATAAACTTTATTGAGATATCTCCACAATGACCCAAGATATGCTTCACAATACATCTTTACTCAAAATTTGCAACATTTCACTATTTTTCGGTATTCTTGTTTCGGAGTTCATAACTTCGGGAAAACTTGACCGATCTCAATGAAGTAAAATGATTTTGGAAGAGGTGCATCTTATCTCCATAACATATAAGTTTTATTGAGGTATCCCCACTAACACCCAAGATAGGCTTCACAATAGGTCTTTACTCAAAAATTGCAACATTTTATTATTTTTCGGTATTCATGTTGCGGAGCTGATAACTTCGGGAAAACTTGAACGATCTTGATCAAATAAGCAGATTTTGGAAGAAGAGCATCTCATAATTATATTCTACAAGTTTTATTGAGGTATCCCTACAAACACCCAAGATAGGCTTCACAATATGTCTTTACTCAAAATTTGCAGAATTTTATTATTTTTCGGTAATATTGTTTCGGAGTTCATAACTTCGGGAAAATCCGACCGATGTTAATGAAATAACATGATTTTGAAAGAAGAACATCTCGTAATTATAATCTATAAGTTTTTGAGATAGGCTTGAAAAATATTTGTAAAAAATCCACACCAAAAATATTTCAAAACAAGTGAAAAAGCGGTAAGTTCGGCCGGGCCGAACTTTGGATACCCTCCACCATAGATATATTGACAGGTACTAGAAATGAAAATATAGGGAACATACCTATACCGACATTTCTAAAAACGGATTATGTAAACCATAATTAAAAATTTTAGCCTTATGGCTAATGAGGGTGTATAGACTTTAACACGGTGAAAATGTGTCTCATCGAAATATTGGTTCTAGACCCCATGTTTCTTTGGACCAAATCCGTTTCAGAAAATTTAGATTTCATCCAAACTTTGCCCATCTTATTATTTCTTCCAAGCTTAGTTCAAATTCTCGAACTTCCAATCAGGGGCTAGGTCTAAATGCGGCTATAGTTAATTATCGAACCTTACGTTCTAATTGTTTATCTCTCTATCCTCCGCAGGTGAAATGATTACAAAAGAGACTTAGAACCAAACTCAAAACGCGGAACAAATCAGATAACTATTTTAATATAAAAAAAGGGGGTTATATGGGGACTACCCCAAAAAGGGGGTGAATATTAAAAATT
This sequence comes from Musca vetustissima, assembly GCF_032173495.1. NCBI lineage: Eukaryota > Metazoa > Arthropoda > Insecta > Diptera > Muscidae > Musca > Musca vetustissima. The sequence goes on from NW_026879995.1 coordinate 22,179, forward strand.
TTTGGTAGAGAGATTTGTTACCATATACGACTACAAATTATCAAATTGCAGCAAATTCGGTTGAAAAATGCGCTCAAGAACACCCAAATACCGAAAATTGGGGGTACCCTTATATGGGGGCTATCCGAAAAAATGGACCAATATTCATAATTTTTGGTGGAGAGATTTGGAACCTATTAGGAACCCAATGTACCAAATTTCAGCGTATTCGGTTGAAAAACGCGCTCAAGAACCCCAAAATTCCGAAAATTGGGGGGTACCCTTATATGGGGGATATCCGAAAAAATTCACATATGTTTATAATTTTTTGTGGAGAGATTTGGTACATATTAAGAACTCGAAATACTAAATTATAGCCAATTCGGTGGAAAAATACAATCAAAACCCCCAAAATACTGAAAATTAGGAGGTACCGTTATATGGGGGCTACCAGAAAAAGTGGACCTATATTTATAATTTTTTGTGGGGACATTAAGTACCCAATAAGAACCCAATGTACCAAATTTCAGCGTATTCGGTTGAAAAACGCGCCCAAGAACCTCAAAATACCGAAAATTGGGGGTACTGTTATATGGGAGCTATGTCTAAACGTGGACCGATATATCCTATCTTCGAACTTGACCTGCCTGCAGACAAAAGACAACCCTATGCAAAATTTCAGCATCATATCTCAATTCCTTCAGAAGATAGCGTGATTACAACAGACGGACGGACAGACGGACGGACGGACATGGCTAGATCGTCTTAGAATTTCACCCTGATCAAGAATATATATACTTTATAGGGTCGGAAATGAATATTTCGATGAGTTACAAACGGAATGACAAAATTAATATACCCTCCATACTATGGTGGAGGGTATAAAACACGCCTCATTTTAGGCTCCAAAAAATATTTTGAAGGTCCCGCAAACTTTCCTATGCCTCCTGTAGGGTATTGCATTGTTTTGTAAAAACAATCGAAAAAATATTTTTTGGGGGGCTAACAAATATTTGCTTTGTATTTCCGACAGTTTTTTTACTGTTGTTGTTGTTATTGTTTTACAAATTCCCATTGTTCTCAGTCAGTTTTAGATTGGTTTTCATTCTATTGTTCGTTTATGTCCTGGCATTGTATTGTTGTTGTTGTTGTGTTTTTATTTTGGAAGTACTTTTTCATTTATGTGTGTTTTTGTTGTTGTTGTTTTTGTAATAAAAAAATCGTAATGAAAAACAATTTTAACTGAGAGGTGTTGGCGTTACGGCGAATGGATACACTTTTGGACATTTCAATAAATGTATTTCGCCTGTTGTTGTTGGTATTGTAGTTGTTGTTGTTGTTGCTGCTGTTATTTGGTTGTTCAACATGCATTTAGTTTTATTAGACCTGTTATCTTTACCATGGAAACACACACAGGTAATTTTTCGTTGTTGGATTTTAATTTTTTTCGAGGAGGTTGCTGGCATCCGCCTGGCAAATGCATACCAAAGTTCAAGTACCCACAACGAGATTCATTTGGGTGCGTTGAAAGCCATTTAAAATGAAAATTGCAGGATAATAAAATTCAAACATTTTAATTTTCAAAAAATAAATTTTAAGGAATATTTTTTAATGATTATGGGGTTTTGGAATTATGATTAAAAAAAATTAAAATATTTATTTTGGAAAATTAAATTTGAAAAAATATTAAAGGGATATTAAGGAGCCCTCAATACTGTGTGACCATTATTTCAACGCTTCCCCAAACATGTGTCGGATTTTTTTCTTTCCTTCAAAAATATTTTTTTCTTCAATCCCGACAGGCAATTTGTCAGCGGTTATGAGCCGTAAAGTTGTTGGCCAACAACAACAAACCTCATAGCTATACAATATTTACTAAACACCCGAACAACAAAAACTATAAAAACAATAAATGCCATTGAATTTTTCATATGTTCCACAATGGCCAACAACAACAACAGAAAATGTGTCAAAATTGTTCACCAAAAAAAAAAAAATAAAAACACGCAGATTTTATTTTCCGCCACTAGGAATAGAGACAACAAAACAGCGAAAACACTCACTTGTTACCCGTTGATGTCGTGACGTGACTTGAGGCGTTCATTAAATTTTCAAAAACGTAGTATTTTGAGTGTTTTTTTATAAAATGATTTTTTTTCGTACAACAAAACAGGGTTGCCAACACAACTTTTTTTTCTGAAAAATTAAAAAAAGGACCAAGAAAAGAAAAAAGAACATTGTCTAAAATTTTGTCCCAATCGGCTTCATTTTTTGTCTATGGTACGTCATTTACGGAAAATCGGAAAATATATATGGGAGCTTTATTTGAATCTGAGCCGATTTTCCCGATACTTAAAACACATCATTCTAGACATGAGTTGTGCCAAATTTCGAGCAAATCGAACGATATATAGGGACTTTGGTACACCATTTACCTTAAATCGGACGAAACTATATATGGGAGGTATATGAAAACATGAACCGATTTTCAAGAAACTTAACACACATCATTCTAGACCTAATTCATTACGCTGTGCAAAATTTCGTGTAAATCGAAAGACATATAGGGGCTTTGGTACACCATTTACCTAAAATCGGACGAAACTATATATGGGAGGTATATGAAAATCTGAACCGATTTTCACGAAACTTAGCACACATCTTTCTAGACTTAATTCAGTACGCTGTGCCAAATTTCGTGGAAATCGAAAGATATATAGGCACCTTGGTGCACCATTCGGACGAAAATATATATTGGAGCTATATTTAAATTTGAACCGATTTTCACGAAACTCAGCACACATCATTCCAGACTCTACTCAGTACGCTGTGCCAAATTTCGTGCAAATCGAAAAATATATAGGCACTTTGGTGCACTATTCGGACGAATATATATGGGAGCTATATCTAAATCTGAACCGATTTTCCGGAAACTTGGCTGACATCTCTCTAGGCTCAATTCATTACGTTATGCCAAATTTCGTGCGAATCGAGAGGTATATAGGGACTTTGGTACACTATTTACCTTAAATCGGACGAAAATATATACGGGAGCTATATCTAAATTTGGACCGATTTTCACGAAACTTGGCAGACATCATTCCAGACTCAATTCAGTACGCTATGGCAAATTTCGCGGAAATCGAAAGTTATATAGGATCTTTGGTGCAACATTTACATTAAATCGGACGAAAATGAATACGGGAGCTATATTTAAATTTGGCCCGATTTTTAAGAAACTTAGCACTTATCATTTTTGACTCAATTCAGTACGCTATGGCAAATTTCGCGGAAATCGAAAGATATATAGGCACTTTGGTGCACCATTTACATAAAATCGGACGAAAATATATACGGGAGCTATATTTAAATCTGAACCGATTTTCATGAAACTTAGCACACATCATTATAGGCTTAATTCTGTATGCTGTGCAAAATTTCGTACAAATTGAAAGATATATAGGGACTTTGGTGCACCATTTACCTAAAATCGGACGAAAATATACATTGGAGCTATATCTAAATCTGAACCGATTTTCACGAAATTTAACACACATTGTTCTAGACTTAATTTAGTACGCTGTGCCAAATTTCGTGCAAATCGAAAGATATATGGGGACTTTGGTGCCCTATTTTTCTAAAATCGGTCGATAATATATATGGGAGCCATATCTAAATCTGAACCGATTTTCACGAAACTTAGCACACATCATTCTAGGCTTAATTCTGTATGCTGTGCAAAATTTCGTACAAATTGAAAGATATATAGGGACTTTGGTGCACCATTTACCTAAAATCGGACGAAAATATACATTGGATCTATATCTAAATCTGAACCGATTTTCACGAAATTTAACACACATTGTTCTAGACTTAATTTTGTACGCTGTGCCAAATTTCGTGCAAATCGAAAGATGTATAGGGACTTTGGTACACCATTTACTTAAAATCGGACGAAAATATATATGGGAGGTATATATAAATCTGAACCGATTTTTACGAAATTTAACACACATCTTTCTAGACTTAATTCAGTACGCTGTGCCAAATTTCGTGCAAATCGAAAGACATATAGGGGCTTTGGTGCACAATTTACCTTAAATCGGACGAAAATATATATTGGAGCTATATATAAATCTGAACCGATTTTTACGAAATTCAACACACATAATTCTAGGCTTAATTCAGTACGCTGTGCCAAATTTCGTCCAAATCGAAAGATATATAGGCATATATATATTTTAAAAAAATCCACGCCTATGTTCGGACCTTAAAAAATCCACGCCTATTTGAAGCATCAAAAAAAATAAAAAAATATCCATGCCTTTTTTAAGAACCCAAAAAATATATATTTTTTTAAATTCTCGCCTATTTTGAGCTTAGAAAAAAATTTGAAAATGCATTCCCGAAAAAAATATTATTTAAAGATCTCCGCGCCCCCTGTAATTTTTATTTGTGTTTACCCTAAAAAGCCTGTAACCTGCCAAAAAAATTATTAAGTGCTTTGTTGTTGTTTTTTTGTTTATACACCAACAGACACATGTAAATATTTATAAAAATTCGTTAGCTGTTTAATTTGGAAATCCATTTGCCGTTCGTCTTTTTTTCGATTTTTGATTATTTATTTTGCGGAAAAGATAAGAATTGAAAGGCGGCAGCAAATCGATGTTGGCGTTGAAAACTTAATTAAATGTTGAAATAATTTAAATTGAGTTATTTTGAAAGAAAAAATATTTCATTTGGGACCACTGATATTGGGATAGGTCGTAGCAGTGGCCATCTGGTCAATTACCTTGCCTTATGAGGCAAAACCCCCCACCCCCTTGCCATTGACCTTGCAAGTTCAAAATAAGTTTCCCCCTCGATCTTCCAAGGTAAAATTGCATTTAAAAAACATTTAAAATTTCTTCTTGGAAAAAAATAAAATAAAAAAGCCATAAAAATAAATTCCCAAACGCACAGCGCATTTCAGCGTACCGCTTATAAACATCATAAATGGTAAAATATCCATAATAATAATAAAACTTGGATGCATTCGGGATATTGATGGCATTGCGATAATAATAATCAAAAAAAGAAAAAAAAAGAAGAAGAAGAAAAAACATCATCCCCTTTTTAAAATTCTCAACTATTGAAATCCATTAGATTTTATTTCAAATAGAATGTAATTGAAAAAATTCTGTTGAAATGTTTGCTTCACAAAAAAAACAACAACAACGACAACGTTGTAAAAATAGAAAAAAAAACGTTTTTTGATTTTCATGTTCTGTTGTGGTTGTCTTGACGTTTCTGGTACCAAGAGAACAAAAATCAACAACGAATTTTCTAATATCTATGATATTTATTTTGAGTCATACTAAAGGAAAGGTGTTACCAACTTTTAAAAAATATATATTTTTTTGGAACCAAAAAATTATCGGAGATTTTTATACCCTAAAATAATCGAGGAACCATGGGTCTAGGTTCCTTTTGAGAATATGCATAGAATCACTTTCTGAGTCGATTTATGCATGTCCGTCCATCTGTCCATGTTAAATTGTAAACAAAGTACAGGTCGCATTTATGATCCGATTTGGATGAAATTTGGCACAGGTCACTTATTTGGCCCAAGGACGAACCCTATTGAAATTGGGAAAAATCGGTTCAGATTTCGATATAGCTCCCATATGTATTTTCGTCCGATATAGGCACCAAAGTCCCTATATATCCCTCGATTTGCACGAAATTTGGCACAGAGTACTGAATTAGGTCCAGAACGATGTGTGCTAAGTTTTCTGAAAATCGGTTCAGATTTAGATACAGCTCCCATATATAGTTTCGTCCGAATGGTGCACCAAAGTCCCTATATATCTTTCGATTTGCATGAAATTTGGCACAACGTATTGAATTGAGCCTAGAGTGATGTCTACCGAGTTTCGTGGAAATCGGTTCAGATTTAAATTTAGCTCCCATATATATTATCGTCCGATTTTAGAGAAATAGGGCACCAAAGTCCCTATATATCTTTCGATTTGCACGAAATTTGGTACAGCGTAAAGAATTAGGTCTAAAATGATGTGTGTTAAGTTTCGTGAAAATCGGTTTAGATTTAGATATAGCTACCATATATATTTTCGTCCGATTTAATGTAAATGTTGTACCAAAGTCCCTATATATCTTTCGATTTGCACGAAATTTGGCATAACGTATTGAATTGAGCCTAGATTGATGTCTGCCAAGTTTCGTGAAAATCGGTTCAGATTTAAATATAGCTCCCATATATATTATCGTCCCATTTTAGAGAAATAGGGCACCAAAGCCCCCATTTATCTTTCGATTTGCCTGAAATTTGGCACTGAGTACTGAATTAGGTCCAGAATGATGTGTGCCAAGTTTCGTGAAAATCGGTTCAGATTTAGATATAGCTCCCATATATAGTTTCGTCCGAATGGTGCACCAAAGTCCCTATATATCCTTCGATTTGCACGAAATTTGGCACAGCGTAATGAATTAGATCTAGAATGATGTGTGTTAAGTTTCCTGAAAATCGGTTGAGATTTAGATATAGCTCCCATATATATATTTTCCTCCGAATGGTGCACCAAAGTCCCTATATATCCTTCGATTTGCACGAAATTTAGCGTAACGTACTGAATTGAGCCTAGATTGAAGTCTGCCAAGTTTCGTGAAAATCGGTTCAGATTTAGATATAGCTCTCATATATATTTTCCTCCGATTTAATGTAAATGGTGTAAATGGTACCTATATATCTTTCGATTTGGAAAATTCAATATCGCTTGCAGAATGACCTGTTTATAGATCCAATTTCATTTTACTGGTCCTTTAAAAATGCGACGTCTGTTAGGATTCATTTCTTGAATATACCCAAAGTGATGAAGGGTATCATATAGTCGGCCCCGTCCGACTTTATTACTTTCCTTACTGGTTTAAAAATATTTGTGGGGTGGATTTTTTAGAAATATTTTATTAATT